>NW_026018508.1:7372037-7373314 GCF_020466585.1 Dendroctonus ponderosae
AAAATCATAAAATTGCTAAGGCATTTGCAGTTTGATGAAAATTTTGTCTGCCATCAATAACAAATAGATCGCTTTTAATTAACTCTTTTTTCTAAAAAATTATAGATGGCAGTAAGAGAGAGCATCGGAATTTTGTATAGGAATTCTGAATGGAATCTCAGGAATGGTTCGATGCTAATAGGTGACCGGTGAATTGAAACCGATCTTTGCCTTGATTAATTAGTATGCCACACATTTCGATTGTGCGGAAACAGGTAAACTTTGCCTTCTTCGGTGGCTATTGTGGATGTATAACTTTACGAATCTTTAAAGAATAATCGTTTCTCTTTCTGAAAATGATTCAGAAATCCGAAATTCCTTAATTTTAGAATCTTAAAAGAATTTTCCGACATTTTTCTGAAAAGATACACCACAAAAATCACTATGCAATAATTAAGAGAAGCATGAAAAAGGACCACACAACCGCTATCCTTTTATTATTTTGATCGACTTTAAAAACGAGTTTAAACTTTCTTCGACCGTAACTGAGCAGTTTTTCAATGCAAATAAAACAATGCGAAAAATGTTGAACAGTTTTAAAGTGTAGGTACTCTTCAAAACAAATGTCTTTACATGGTGTCCTATGACTCAAGGTCACTACTTGGTAACAACTTCTAATAAAGTTATGTTGAAAAGTGAACCGTTTTCCTAATACAGAAGTAATTCCTGATTGGTATAATTACAAATTGGAGAAATTTGTAATAATTCCAACTCTTCTGACCTTTGACTATTTGCGCATGCTAATGTTAATTTAGTATTAATTAACTGGGCGAGTGGTGTTCCACTTTGAGAAATACATATTTTGAATCTGGTTATTTTTTATTGCCTTTTTTTGAATCTGATTATTTGCCTCTTGTATACGACACTACAGAGTGATTGAAAATTGACGTCATTCCTTTTAAGGGGTGATGGTGGCTCACTTGGGGAGTACGAGAAAAATATAGAAAAAATTTTTTCCGAAAATTTCTAGCAGATATTACCAGTTGAAGATCGAATTTCAACTTTGTTATCAAGCATTATTTTGAAATGGTTCCATGTTTATTTAGTAGCATATTGGATTACTTAAGCATTCAAAATGAAAAATTACGATCTTTGCTTCAAATTACGAAAATTTTTGATATCAAAAAAAGTTCTCTTCTACAATTTTTGATGAAAAGGCACAGCGGCAATGATGTTTTTTGTCATTAACAGATAGTTACAGGTGGATAGCCCTTGTCAATAATAACAATAATTTGTCA
>NW_026018508.1:7373364-7408697 GCF_020466585.1 Dendroctonus ponderosae
GCAATGATGTTTTTTGTCATTAACAGATAGTTACAGGTGGATAGCCCTTGTCAATAATAACAATAATTTGTCAAACTGTGACTTACTTTGAATTTCCTCTCACGAATTTGCTGATTTGCGATTAGTTCAGGGGAAATGCTACAGTAACATAGCAGAATCTGAAAGAACTCACGCCAACAAAGGGCGAGCAGAGTGGTTCCAGGAAGATAGTGGACGAGAATCGATGTCATCAGACAGAGGAACAAGTATTGGGCATAATCCAATCAGGGCCTTCCATGGGCACGCAGAGCACAATAACTGTCACTTTCCGAAAAACCAAATAAATACCGAGGAAGGGCTACGTTTCTACCACGTTTGTACGATACACACAGCACAAGGAGATACAAATGGAGCACGAGTTAATTAACTGAATACGAGAAGCTGCTTGATAAGAGTGGATAATAAGGAGATTACACAGGCACTAGCTTGTTTGGAGTTAACCATTCAATGGTCAAAAACCCTAAAGATGTTGTAGGGTTTATTTATAAACACCCATATTCGAGGTTATGAGAGCAGGTTGACATTTCGTCAACATGTCGTTATTGTCAGTCTGTATAATTCCATGGTTACCGGAGTTTTAAATAATTACGAAGCCACAGGTATTTGCGCAATGTTAATTAGGCAAATTACCTTGGAAAACATTGCTGCCGTATTTCTGATATATTTTTTTGAAAATTTTTCAGTTTTTAATAACAATTAAATTATTTTACTATTTTTTCTATATTCCCATAACAGCTCCAGACAACACCTCCAGAGGAATGACGCCAATTTTGAATCAGGCTGTATTTCAAATTCGCGCCCGAGATTTATTTATTTCCTTCAGTCATATTTGTCGCCTAGTCGAGCAATGTGATACGGATTTAGTCTAAATTGTGACATCTATCTGCGGGACCCTTGTCATCCGAAGCTCAGGTAAAATCACCAGACTTCCCCTTGTAATCACCCCCCGTTGTCGCTACTGTAGGCTTTCTAAATCGTGACACTAACACAATGCCACAAAAAAGTACCTTCCAGCAGACCATTTAGGTACTCCAAATCAAACCATTCATCAAACTTGAAAATTTAGCGAGTCTGCCGTATATGAAACCGATATATTTAAAGATCAGTAAATGTCTCAAAAGGCTCTAGGTATTGTTAGGATATTAGATGCCGACAAAAGGCCTTCTTCTATTATGTTCCGAAAATGCAAACATCTAAATTGCCACTTTAGCTCTTTGACAGAAGGTCAAGGTGCTAGTGTTTTTCAAAAGGTGCTTGTTTTTGACTATTTGCTAGAGATATATTTTTCGAAAAATATTATTTTCCTCCACTCCGCCAGCGTAGGAAATATTTCAAAAAGAAAAAATGCTCGACATGGTTGCAACGGTTTGAGAGAAAATGAACCCTGAATGAATAGGAGCTCTTGAAAAAGTTACCTGTTGTATGCGAAGAAAGTTCTACAGCACAAGAAAAGAAGTGCGGTATAATATCGAAAAAGCCGTAAGTATATAAAATTTGCCTAAAAAAAACACAAATCTGCACATGCGAGCAGCGGAAATGCTATCAAGAAAAACTACAGCCCTGGTTGCCATCTACTTCTACAAAATGAAATACTGTCCGGATCCAGACCGCCGAAAATTCCCTAAAACCTCGACTTTTCTCAAAAAACTAATTCTCAACTAAACTTTCAACTCTCGGCTGTTAGTCTATATACAGGATACCGCGATATTCTTTGGGTCAAGAGAAGACGATCTGACCTAACTTCTATTAACAAAAAATGTATGGCTCTTCTGCAATTGATGGTCAGAATTCTTCAAAAAAATTATCTTGTTTGAAATATCGGGAGAATGGTACAATGTATTTTGGTAAAACTCGCTGTGAATTTCTTCTTATGTAAGACTTATATTTTGATGAAACAATAGAGTTCAACTTTTTGAACAAGTGGTGAATTTTTGAGTGTCGTGGTACAAAAACTACCAGAACTTTTTATTTGGTGGATGGAATCAACTAATTTTTTTGGTTGATGCACTATTCATTAATTGACAATTTTGTGCTCTTTGTTAAATCTTGTAGCATTCATAGTTTTTGCGCCAAAAAAATATGTCTGTTGTCTTGCAATTTCACAATGTTACACATTAACTGCAAATATGCGCCGCGTAAACGCGTACCCTTTTAAGCAAGTTGTCTTCGCAAAACCCTAATACTTTGACCATGTCGGTCACTTCTTCATTAGAAAAGGTCATTGGAAACGAATTTGTGAGATTAATTGACAAATAAATTATCCCTCGTATTACGATACTTGCAGTTAATGTCTAACACTGTGATTGTAACAAGTGGCAAAAAAACAGAAATATTTTTTTGCAAAAACTATGAATGCTACAAGATTTTACAAAGAGCACAAAATCGTGAATAAATGATTAGTGCATCAACCAAAAACAACAAAAATTAATTTATTTCATCCACCAAATAAATAGTTATGGTAGTTTTTGTACCACGACACTCAAGAATTCAGCACTTGTCCAAAACGGATGAACCCGGGTGTTTCATCAAAATATGAGTCTTACATAAGAACAAATTCACAGCGAGTTTCACTAAAATACGAAAAACTGAACTCAGTTTAACGTAAAGCATTTATAGATTAGAATTCACTTTTACCAGCTTTATGCAAGCTGGCCCCCCATCCTCCATTTTCTACCCAATAATCAAAAAACTTACACTACACTTGAACAAACAATAAATCATCCTGTATATCCCGTCTATGCACAAAGGACTGTCGACATATTTTGTTCACTTACCGTACCAAACTGAAAATATAGTCACCTTTTGCCAAAAAAAAAAAGTAAAGTCAACTTTAATCAAACAGCTGGATGTGTCGTGGTGCAAAAGTGATGGCTAGTCTGTATCTACATAGTATAATAAGAGGTCACTGTTTTATATGCTCGATGTCTGTTTTGATGATGTTTGCCTTATCGATGCTCATTCCTTTGCTTTAATCTCTATTGATTTTTAGTCCATAGTCGTGACTTTCTGTTCTCCATCTGAATATTTGTTCTTCAAGTTCTTCTTTGGTTTTTGCAAATAGGTACCTGTCATCTGTTTATCTCAGATTGTTGATGGGGGATCCCTGTGATTTAATACGGGATATGAGGTGCTTCTATGCTAAGGATATGTCAACACTTTTCCACGGTTTACTTTTTAAATATATCAATTGCTGTCCTATATCTTAAAAACAGATAGAGGTGCTTATAAACTTCTTGATTTTTTTCTATAATCTCTCCTAATCTAATTCTCCAGATCCAGGGATATGACTTTATTTCATGTATTATAATTTTGAGGCATATCTTGCTTGCGGGGGATAATAACGCCAGATATTGGTAGTTATCTGATTCCGCGGAAGATCCTTGTTTACGCGTAGACATCAGTACGGAATGAGGTCATTTTCCAGGACAGCTGAGGCCCAATAAGTATGTATTTTTACAATATTTTTTTGAATGATTTTCATTTCTATGTCCCCGATGCAGAAATTCTAACCATACGAATTTGGGATATAACTTTTTGAAGGATTTCTTCTTGTTTCAGGATGGTCGGTTCTACCTACTTAATTACGTCGTCTTCTTTATTGTCATTAAATACTTTCCCGCAGTATGTCGTTCATTCTTCTAGTTCCTTCTGTGTATCAGTTCACTTTTGAATGATCCATTTGCGTTCACTGCATTTCATGTTATACCACTCTATCAGAGTCTTCTTTAATATTGTTGTTAGCAGGTATCTCATTGCATATCCCTTTTATAATCTTATTGTTATCTATTCGGTATATTCTTTTTCCGACTATTATGGGACCAAGTATGGAATCGGAATTATTTCCAATTATGAAACCGGAAACCATGCCACCCCGCGGTTTTTTTATCTTTAGTTCTGTGGAACGAAATTCGGCTACCCGAATTTCTTTTGTTTAAATAAGCGGAGATTTCTAAGATGCAGAATCAGTATGAACTACAAAGAATATATTTGTCACAGACGGGGTATTGGTATCGGCAACCTTTAGCCTGATGAAAAAAGAAAAGGAAAAATTCCGGTGTTTGAGCGTTTGTGTTCGTAGCAGTTCCCACTGCTTCGCCTTACTATAAATTAAAACCTTTAACGATATCTTACTAGTGAATATCGTAGAATGTCAGAGAATAATGGATTTTGTTAAGCGATATTTATGACCCTGATTAACAAGTGTTTTGGGTGAGATTAAGGATAGTATGTTTCATTATTGTGTAGTAATTAGCGGTTCGATCTAAGAGCAGCTAATCTTATATCTAATTTATCTAATATTGCTATCAATCAATAAAAAATTGAAATAGTAATATTTACGTTCACTTGATAAGAAACCCTGTAGAAATAATAATAAAAGTGAGATGTGATTACATTAAACACATTAAATTCATCAGTAGATACCAAACATGAAGTAACCGATTGATTTTTATATTTGATTTCCATACAGTCTAGAAGATGTGATTTTGATATTTTATACATTTTTGCAACTATGCTATTATTACTTTGCAAATGCTACTTGGCAAACTGAGTTCAATACTTGATATCCATGCACAAATAGCGCACTCTGTATATATTTGCATACATACAGAATACAATAAATTACCCTATGCTGATTAGCATGAAATCATACATGTGAATATGCCGAATAATAGTTTTTAAATATAATTCTTTTTTTTAATTTCAGAGGCGAACGCAGAATGACTTAAGCTTGCAGAACACTCCACATTTAATTTTAAATACATCTAGTCACTGTTATGTAATTTACTTTACTGGCATTAAAATTTGCAGCTAGAACATGTACGTTAGACATTTGCTAGTTATAAGGTATATTAGCTACTTCGATGTCACATTTAATGAGTGTTTATGTTATATTAGCCGAAAAAGTAGTTGTTGGTCATCAGCCATAAAATATGATACTGTCCCGAATATATTTTTAAGTTGTCACTGCAGTTGGTTTTTATTCGTTTAGGTTGATAAGAAGTCTACCCTTAAAGCGGTAAATCGGCAGCAACTCCGCTCAATTAATTAAATCAATTTAAGCGGGATATTTTCAGAATGTAAAAATTATCTACGCGCCGAGTACAAAAGTGAACCCTTTATACAATAAAATTCTCTCAGTGGAATACAAAGGCGTGTATTTTGCACCCTTTCCCCAATTCGATGAAATTATCGACATGTGTCCCATTTACCCTAAATTATGACTTCATAGATAAATGACCTTTGGTCCAGTGAGAGTTATAGTTTTCTCGGATAATTCGAAACACGTGTTCGGAAAGCTTTATTGCTTCCCGATAAGTTAAGCAAAAATAGGTACTTTAGTAACTCTAAATTCGCTTTGTTAGAAGCAACAAACTAACCAAAAATTAACAGCAAAATGTTTCTGTAAAGTGTGTCGGCCAATATACGTTCCCAAACATTTTGAATATCATATGTGCTAGACTGGAGTGACTGAATCTACTCTTAAAAATACAATTTTTTTCTCGTTTCGTTTTCTGTTATTTCGGGTGTGAATCTCCAGGTATTTTAAACACTGTGCTTTAATTTTCCCAAACATTCTGAACCTTTTTCAAGAAAGTGAAATGTTATTGACAGTTTTCAAAACTTTTGCAGTTTTTTGTTTTATTCTTGTTAGGTAACAATTTGTTTGAGCAGAATCACTTTTCGGCTTTGTCATGAAATTCCCTGATTGTGCAAGGCTATCAGCAGCTTCTATAATGCAAACGTTGGTCATGGAAAATAAATGCTTCTGAAGAAGAATACGTGGGAGAATATGGTCTCGGTGTAAGGAATACTAGGGACGACAGGCGTGTGCGATACTACACAGAAAACCACTTGTTGGTCCAATAAGCGCCATCTCATACGAATGTTACGCAATACGACCTGGAAGTTACCGGCAGAAAAAATAAACTAGTTAATAAGCAACCAAATTGACTTGATCTTATATAATATTCAGCTCAGAAAGTACATAAAATCAGCAAAAACACATCCAAGAGCGCATATCAACCGCGATCACAATCCACTCGTAAGAGTTCAAAATGAAGCGGTATGAATACTGCAAGAGAATAAACAGACCAAACGTATATTAAATTATAGTATTAAATCGAAAAGCAGAAGAATCCTCCTATAACAATGATTCTAAAAGTGGTCATCAATTCAACGGATTGAATGTGCCCCAGCAAACAGAAATTGAAACAACTTGAAAGTACCTAAAATACACAATTTTGCACGAACAAGATACTGAAATTGGGGTCTAATCAAACCATGAAATCCAAAATGGCCAAAGAAATATTAAAGCTCATGAAGCAAAGAAGAACATATAAGCCCACACCCTAAAAATACAAAGAAATTAACAACAACTTTTTCTGAAGTAAACAGTAACAGATGGGTGAACAGAGTGCCCAACAGGGCAATGATGGAGAGATTGAGGAAGGACTTGGAAGTATTGAACACCATTAAGAAAGAAAGCTTGAATACCTCATACATATTATGAGGAACGAAAGCAAATATCAACGTTTAAAGTCCGACCACCATGCAGAAGGAGAATATCATGGCTTAAAAACTTAAGAACGTGGTTCTCAAAAACTACTACCGAACTGTTTAAAGCAGCCGTGAACAAAGTCATCATGTCCAGGATTATCGCCAATAGTCGGAACGAATAGGCAATTCAAGAGGAAGAAGAAGAAGATATAGACGCACGAAAGAGAAATGAATGCCCGAAAAATGCAGGAAAATAGAGATGCTAACAGAGAAACACAAATCATTTAATATACATCAAAAGGTGAAAGAATTGAGCAACAAAGGGAAGAAACAACGGATAAGGATCTTGAAAAAGACAAACGACAGGATAATGGGTCTTGGGATGTGCTCAGGTGTATGGGAAAATTAAAGGAACTCTTACATAAAACAACATAAACAACGTAAAAGAAATATACCTAAGTCATTTAATGCGAGGTGAGAAATATGAATTTCTGAGACAGACAATCGAAGGCAATTTCGACCGATCAACGAAGATCGGTCGGCAGACGTCAAAATTCATGGTTAAAGGGTCTCACAAGTTGATTTGTTTGTTCATCAATAGACATCTTCACAACTGCAGTATCCAAAAAAGGTCGTCCACGTTCGTGAGGAGAGTTCGTCCGCAAAGAGAGGATAGTCCGTTTTTAGACCTGATATATTTACCAGGCTACCACATCAATTATTATTGATGTATATCAGGAAAATGATTGTTTCTATTATTTACCATTGAAAACTTTAAGGTTCAACCTTTTCTCCACAGGCTTCCTTATTTAACCGTTGTTATTGAGGGTTGATTTTCGGTGTTTCATTTGGCAATTGATGTGTGCAATTGAAAATACTGCAATATATGTTTTGCAGCAACAAGAACACACTTGGCAGGCATTTGAAGATTTCACCAGTTCCTGCACTTCTGATAGTCCTGACTTTCCTTCCAATCATTGTTAACAGATTCGAAGTCTTCCTTAGCTAGTTCCTAGCCATTTACTGTTGGCTTTGATTTGTTATAACGATTTACCAACCGAGTATCAAAAATCAACTAACTGTTCTTCAGTGACTAGTTGAAGATCGAGCAATTATTTCTTGTCATATTTTACTCTTGTGTTGAATTTAACCATTTGCTGGCTTCAGAGGGGTTGTATCTGTGAACGAAATCCTCACTACTCTGATTGTTCGAGTGCACATTAAACGTTTCCAAATCTGTTTCCGGACAATTGAAGGCTCGTAGTATATAGATTGGCTCTTTTCCTGTCACTATAGCCTCTATAGTATGTGGAAGTTCTTGGCTTTCTTCGGGGCTAGTGTTTTGCCTTGGCCTATACAAAAATGCCACCTTTAACACTGTTTAATTTCACTTCAAGCCAGATTTATTTCATGGATCTGTTGGTCGCTAAATATTGCACTAGCAAGGACTAAAGTGTCCCTTTTAACACAAATGCGAATCCCTTTTCCAATCGTTCCTTTATCCTTATGATCTAAAAATTATCTATCCCATGATACTGATAAGACTGTTCGGATTTTGTGCAGTTAGCCGTGCCTCTGTTTAGTTGATTCACCATTCACCACAAATTACTGTGCCACAACGAACATGAAGTTCATAAAAAAAATCAGCAGACTGTTTTTTTAGTCAGTTCTTATTTGTAAATGCAATTTTTAATACGAAATTTATTGATGCCAAGTTGAACAAAAATTATAAGTATGATTCAGGTTACATGTGCTACTTAAACTCAACAGTTAATCGAGAAATTTGCGATTCGACTTAGAAATAATTAATAGAGACGATTCAAATTTCTGTAGTCCTGAAAAGGACCGATTTATTTCAAGAAACTGACTAAATGTGCAGAATGTGTGCCATTTACTGCTCCACAATATCCATAGAGATCAACTAACTCTTCTTGCAGGTTTTCAACTATTCAGACCTTCTCTTTCAAATCCAGTAGATTGTTTGGCATGTCAAACAAATACTTTCGATTTTCAGAAAAATAAATCCATCGGAGTTTAGATATGGTGATCTAGGAGGTCATGCAATAAGTCCTCGGTTTGAAAATTTAAATGAAAAACAGGCACTTATATTTGAAAAAAATAAAGTTGTTTGTCATTATGGGATCACCCTACGTAACCATTAAACCATAATTTCACCATAAAATGCATTTGAAAATACAAAACACATCGCTGAATTTTAAATAAATTTAGACGTAACTTCTGGAACTCACTCATATGTTTACTTCATTCGTTTGAAAGTTCTTCCGGGCTTGGCTTCAAAAGGTGAGGAAAAGTTTTAAACAGATTTGAACAGAAACAGATAACTCGGTCTACTTTAAAAATGTTAACTCTTTTCAATTGCAAATATTTCAACTAAACTTTCATATAGGTATTTGCTATGCAGATAAAATACATTTCAGTCAGGAGGATTCCAGAGCCAGGAACTATTGAAATAAAGAGAAATTGTAAGTAGTTTCATAAACCGATGCATGCCAGTAGCCCATTATGAACTAATCCACTTTTCGGACAATGCGTCTTAAGAGAGGACACAAAGAGTAAATCGCCAAAAGAGGTAACAGTTGAGCTAAGCTGCAAATCCGAGAGCGCACAATGTTAGTGTTATTTATGGCTTATGCGAAATTTAGGAACCCAAAAGATCCCCAAGAGACCGCCGCTCAGCATCCAAATTCTTCTTAATGTTGCATGATTATTATGCATGCCTCACACCCACGCAGTTAAGAGATATTTATTTTTCCACTCTTTAAAACCGTACACAAAGGGTGTTAACAAATTGTACTTTCGGGATGATTCGACTTCTTTGTGAATTTTGGTTTGTTACAAAACATATCGTTTAAAGTGTCAGACTACCGATTTGAATAAGACGCTTTGATAGTAATCTTTGAAAATTACCGCCTGATTTATTACTTTAAATGCATATTCATTTCTTACTGTCGACTGGTAAATAGATGTTATGAAGCCGTTTCGTCGATAAGTTTGGGTTTTAATTTGCAATTATTTAGACATCGTATAGAAAGAAATTAGTGAGTATTAAGTATTTCAAATTTAAACGCTATGAAGCTGGTAAAACTTCTAAAAAGTACAAAAATCAAACTCAGAAATTGATGTAATAATAATAATAATAATAATAAGAAAGGACTTTATTTACATTAAGATAAATATTATTCAAAACTGCAAAAGCTGAAATATTTAACAACAATATTCCGTGCTTCTTCAACCATAACATAAAAAACAAGAGTCTATCAGTGCCAATAAGTACGAGTAATCATTTCAAACTACGACCACGAATTTAAAATGATACGCAGAACATACATTAACCAGTTCACAGGAATATATTATCAATTTAGGAAGAAAGATAAAACGTCGTGTGTAGTAAAATTATCAATTTCCGTTCCCTGTAAACCATTAGTGTGAGATTTACGCTTGACATTAATCCCAAGAGAAATGTGTCAAAACATATCAATAGCTAAAGATCGTTAACTAAAAATAAAGGCATTTCTGGAAACAAAACAGCTTTGAAGTCCTACCGAAATGTAGGATACCATAGACGAGTTAAGTGACTGGGAATTTACACTTTCGATTTATTTTCTCCGTTTCGTGAAAATTATTGGAGTTAATTCTGGGCGTAAAATAGCCATTAATTATGGTTTGAGACTTCCTTGGGGCGGGCGTACAAAAGTTATTTTAAGACTAGGAGTTTTATGAACAGATACATGAATAGAGAGCGATTATTCCTTAAGCAATAAAGAAAGTTACAAAACGTCTTAAATACAAAATAACTGCGGTACGAGGTGCAATAATACTTTTTTAAAATCAACTTCTTGACCTGCTATATAAATTTAAAAAGTAAATTTGTCTTGTAGATTCACGCAATTAATTTTTTGTGTGTTATTTCTGGACAATATGTATATGTGTACTTTCTTTACGGGCAACTATTTCATTTGAAAGTGAAATACGGGATGAAAATTTCTCTTGAAAATTCTACCTTGTTATAAGTGAACGATTAGAAAATTTTGCAATCTAAAAGATAATTTTCATTTGTCTCTCAGTCTGTCTGTAATATTTACAAAACATTTTAACAAATAATAGTTTCTCGCCCCCAAAAACTGCCAATAGAAAATTTCGCTCACATAGTCGCTTTCGAAACAAAATGGTTAGTTTTGTAACCTGAATTTCGAAAACCATATAAATTGCAGATTTTTTGCTAGCGATGATTCAATTTTATGTTACGTTGAGAAAATCTATTCTAAGTTGAATTTATTCGCGCGTTAAATAAAATGGGAAATAATTTAAAAATCTTTTGTAGCTACAGTTCGCCGTTTTTTCATTAATTTGATAGTCATTTAGTTTATTGTTACTCCGAGAAAATTGCTTACTTTCGCTGGTATTGAAGTACCTACTATTATATAATTGACCATGAAACCAAGTCTTATTTTTAATGCTTTAAATTTTCTAGATATTATTTCGTCAAGGAATCATGTATTTCTAGCAACTGTTAGTGTACAGTTAAGGTGGCAGACAAAAGATGAGACACTTTTTTGATGATTTTTTTTTGTTTTTGAGAATTTGTTCAATGAGAATATCGTTCAATTTACAGCTCAACAAAGGCGACATCAACGAAAAATGTACAAGAGACCAATATTTACTTCTTGCTACCAATTAATCATTTTATCTTGCTACTAACTTAATATAGCCGCATGCCCATGAATGAAGTATTTACAGGCTGTAACAACGTCGAAGTGAAATTTCGTAAAGAGTAAGAATTACCAAGTCGGTTAAATAAAATCAAAGTTCTACATTTTGGTAATCAAAAAATTGTGTTTAAAAAGTTCAAAATTTCGGATTGTTCTGAGAAATTTCTCAGACAGCCGGAAACACTTTGAATACGAAATTAACTGTGAGTATCAATCACAAGGTTTGGAGTTCAGCCCCGTAATTACAATTTTTCAAAATTCTGAAAATTTACAAAAATCTGAAATTCGAATATTCGTTTCGTGGTTCATTCGAATAGTAAAATTATTCGAATACTCTAGTATCTAACGAATATTCGAATAATCGAATATTCTAATATTAATTTATTAATTAAATTAATTGTAACACCGCGCAAAAGTTGATGACGCGAATCACCAGAACACAGAGACGTAATTTTATATTCATTTGCAGGAGAGTAAATATGATTATTTTAATTTGCTTGAAAATATATGGGTATTTGTTTAAATGCTTGTAGAATATGAATCATTTATTTTATAAAAGTATTCAAAGTGCATATAAAGATATTTGCACCTTGTGAGTTTGATAATGTTGGTGTATTCGAGTATTGGATTATTCGAGTATTCGAGTATTCGAATATTTGAATTATGACTACACATAATTATTCGCTTTTTGAATATTCGAATATTCAAATACTCGAATTATTCGAGTTTGATTCCGAGCCCTAATTTAAACGCCTTCTACAATACGTGGAGTTGAATTTTGAGTTGAATCTTTTAACTTAAAATTTTGTCCAAGAATAGAGCTGAATGATTGGATATTAACGTTATAGAAATCAAATCACAGATTGAGAACAAATTTACAGTCAAATGCTCCGGAATATTTAAGTTATGCGTTTGCTTTCCGGCTCAGTGTACTAAAATTTAAATAATTACAAAAAACTGTTTCTTTATTTTCAATACACATCCTTAATTGCTCGCAAAAAACCATAAGAAAACGGATTAATAATACGATACACGTTGTGCTATTTTTGAACATAAACTACAAACAAAAATATAAAATGTTTGCTATTTCATTCAGTTCAAAAATAAAAAACTAATTTATCAGGCATGAATCATATCAGCATGTGTTATTAGAGCAATTTTATTAGTTCTTGACATTGTTATCAATTTCAATACTTTTAAATCGGGGTTCCGGGCCTTTTTTACACCTGCATAAACAGAAAAAATATAGTGGCACTGGTAGGCTGTGTAGAAATCATATACCGAAAATTGTTGTTTGAATCAGACCAAAAATTTGAATATTTTAAACATGACCAAGAAGAAAAGAATATGAAAGGTAAGTAGTAAAAATTGTACAACTTTTAAAACACCATTTTATTTAGAATAATTCACTTCGTATCTCTAGAGGTTTAGAGAGATCCCAAAGGTAACACTTTTGGGAGCCATAACATCTTGGTTTTATGAATAGCGTAAGCACCGACTCGGGGTCTCTTTACTCTTGACTATGAAAAAAATATATGCGCCCAACATTTCCTTAGAATACAAGACAATTTTTGAAACTTTTGCTCCAGTTTCAGGAAGGAAAAAAGTCTGAGACGTTTGCTTGTATAGAGCGCTGTTTCGAAATAAAATAAACAAAACATTGTGGCGGATGAGATCGAATTAATAACGTAGATTAGCCTTTATATACAAAAGTATTACTAATTACTACTTGCAGGTAAAATGTCTCCTAGACTTTCCCTTATATTTAATTTGCAATGCGTCTGACAAAACCTTAATTTTAGATCGTTTTTTGAAAACCCGGAAAACTTTGTTGGAATTTTGTGTAAAAAAAGAACTTAAACTGTAAACTACTAAAATTTCTCTTTAATTAAACCGTTCTGTTAATGTGTTAAACTATTTTAATATTATAAAAGACATATGCGTCTTGACCGACTTGTCAAGTAGAACTAGAATCTAATTTTGGATTAGATCTAATGGTCTAGAAACATTATATCAAATTTATTTAAAAAAATTGATTATTTCCAAGTCCTAATAAAAAATACCTGTTATTCGATTAAATAAAACCAAACATGCAATTATTTCAGGTGAACATTATAAAATTTTGTTATGATTCAGTAGAATCCATTTTTCAGATGAACTAAAAATAAAAAAGTTGAATTAATATGTAAATAATCAACTAATTGTACAAACTGAGAGGAAGAAAAAAATTCACATAGCCCCAGCCAGACCTTTACAATTTCTACGGTAATTGAATTTTTCTCACATGGCTACCCTTTATTCTGCATCGATGGGTTTAAAATGTGTTCATTTAATAAAAAAGACAACAACCCCTTTTACTCATTGTCAAAACTTAATGTCTTGGAAAAATCACGCCAACTTAATGATGTTGTAACAAATGAAATAAAAATGCTTTTGCCACCGTTCTTTTTAGGGTCGACTACTTCGATTCAGTCAGTATAAGACAAGACACATAGGCAAAACCGTTTTTATAGGGAGGCGTGCAGAAACATTTGACAATCATGTACAATTTCAAATTAATTCAAGTGCGAATAGTTAGAAATCATTATAAAGAGTTTTTTATAATCGGCTGCAATTATTCAAGTCTGTATAATTACGGGCGAATTTATACAGTTAGTTTTACAAGTTTTTTTCCAATTAACGCTTCCAAATTGGACAATTAAATGTTGTTTTAATTTTTTTACTAAAAACGCCTAAACTTTCAATTTTTGATCACATTAGCAACTATGTACATATTTACCCATTTTACAAAAGACCTGAAAGTAAGGCCATCTACATTTTCTTCCGATTTTGTATCCTCAAGTTGAAAAATTAAATTTATTCTTGAATATTACCTAATTAATTATTAAGTAACCTAACCCAAACTAATCACACAGACAGATATACATACATAGATACTCGTCCTTTTGAATTGAAAACGTTTCAGAAATTTTGTTATTGAACAGATACGGACAAAATTTATAATAATAATATGATTTTTCAAAATATGATTAAGCATTTAATACACTAATATTTTGGCTATAAAATTAGGAAATTTTAACTGCCTTTGAAATAAAACACTTCTGACGATGAAACTAATAATATTAAAAGTAGAAAATATGGCAATAAGAGAATATACTGAAACTTTGGAATTATTTACTAAATTGAGCAAATGTTTAAAATGTGTCGAATTGACTTTGCCTAAATAGTATAAACATTTTAGTTCCACCGGGAAGAACATGTTTTGGCCATTTATAATAGTGTTAGAATAAGTAATAAACTTATTAAGTAACTCTTCTTTGGCGTTTGTTTGCAAAAGTAGAGTAAATAAATGTTCTGAGGTAAGCTGAAAGAAAAAATCTGAAAGGTTAAGGTCGGGAAACCGGGGAGGCCTCAGCCTCGGCCTCGGCAATTATTAATTTTATATTTACAAAAAGTCACTTACTCTATATAATAGGTTAATCACAATTAAAAAAATTTTCACCATATATTTCATGCCTGTAGAGTAAAGGATTTCGGAAACATTTCCAATTCACAAAAATAAATGACGTTTGGTTAAAAAATTTTACAAGACGCATGTAAACGGTGTAATAATTCAGAATACATTTAATTCTTCAACTTATCACTTTGCTGCCATAACCGGAAAAAGTTTATATGAAATACTGACTTTATTTTTAGATATTCTGTAGGTCCGATAATTGCTGACCAGCAATTTCAATTAACTTGAGAAATTACATGTATCTCTGGCAAATAAATTATTTTCAAGAAAATGAAAGCTTAGAAACCATTATGACTTTAATGAAAAACGGAAAAACTATATTGAAGTAGCTTGTAACAGTTTTCTAAAGGTTACTTTTTAAGGAGACTTCAGCTCCAGTGTTAACAGCTACAAATATCTCATTAAAAGTTTGTAGTTCTCTTGAAGTTCCCGTTTTTAGATCCCGTGAAGTTAAGAACAAGTTGGTAAGTTCAATTGATTATGTAAGGTTTTTTATTGAATCAGTTTAGTTTTATCAATGTTCATTTAGATATGTCAGTTATGTTTTCGTTCTTTGTAACCAACTATTACGCAATATGGTAAATATTTAGTAACCATATTGCACATTTGTGGATCCAATTTATCATTAAGTAAAGATGTTTGCCAAATTTATCAAATTTAGAAAGGGGTTTCCAGGAAAAAATTTCAAAAACTCGAATGTAAAGAGTGCCTCAAAGTTAACGCAAGATATGAAATGGTCGCTGTTTGTGCAGCAAATTATTGAAGAAAATTATAGTGAAGAGATTAATTGAAAAATTCGGAGAGATTTAGTCAGGAGAAGATGCCAAACACACTTCCCCACAAACAAACCGCTTAACTCACGAAAGATCTGTGTGTCGATGTATACAAAAGTTAATTAACTGAACAACGGAAACCTCATTACCATGAAGTGCGAAGAATGAATTCATTGGAAGGATCATTGAACATCCACAACTGGATGGTGATTTTTCGAGCAAAATAATCATAAAAAATGAAGCACATTTTCACCTTGATGGCTTAAAATTTCTTCAAATCTCCGTGCTCACCTAGTATCATACAAATCCATATTAAATAGTCTCGAGGCATGCCTGAACAATTTTCAACAAATATAGTCCCATTCAAAAAAGGTAATGACCGTTTTATCCACCCAAAACATAATTTCCCTGACGCCCTTAATACTGAGCGACAGATCAGATCGATTTAATTATGTATTCATGGACCCGTCTTTATCTTGTCACGTGGCCACCCATGTAGTCACGTGCACGTGCAGCTACCAACTTAATCCTGGGTTAATTGGCGGGTCATCAAACGACTTATCTCGATTTTTTCATATGGATTTTTATATTGCTTTTAATGACGATAACGAAAATGATTTTGGAAGACTTTATAATAATTCGTTTGCTATACGGTCCTTGCATCTGCTAGTCCTAAATTCAATCAATAACTTTTCTCTTTTTGCATTAACCAAAGTTACTTCTAATATGAAGTGAAATTTATCTGCAATGTTGATAATGAGCTGTCTTGTGCGCCCCCGATGTGCAAATTATACATTTAAGTATTTCAAAAGATCGATTTTCAATAAATGCCGCAATTTCAGATGGTCGATCCGTTATGATTCATAATAGTGGTACAATTTCGGAGACCAAGGGATAGACGGTAATAAGAAATATATTTCATAAACTGCAAAACAGAAGATTGTGATATGCAGGGAAATATCCAACAGACCAGACCAGAAGCATAGTATGAGACCGTACTATGAAAGATACAGATTATGTTCTAATTGAAAGTTTTTTCAGCAGATTATGCTACAAAAGTGCTATGAAGTCGGCTGCATCTTACCTAGCACATGATGCTAATTCGAATCACATTGAACAAGTAGTGACGTTAGAACACATAAAAAATCTCGGAATCAGCATAGCAACAGGCAAACCGAAAATGGAATGTTGTAGACAACTTACTATCAAAGAACCAATCAAAAAGAAAGACCAGAAATTGGCAGCAATGAATGGTAGCAGAAAGCTAGCAACTGATAAGTGAATCAGAAACATAAAAAAGAAACCGAACAAATGCATTCAAGAAGCAGCGTACGAAGCATTAGGAAGCAAAAGAAGAAAAGAGCAATCGAACCAACCGCATTGGCGGGATGAAGACAGTGAAGAAACGATAGGAGAGACAAAAAGGTAAAAAAATACCTGAACTCAAAAAAACCAGAAGATCTATGAGTACATAAAAAGGTACAGGCACTGGTGAGAAGGAAAATCTGTGATAAGCAAAACGATACTTGGCAAAAGACACGCCAAAGAATAAACACTTACATAGGAGGAACCAGGAGCTCAAAAGTTGGAAAATAATAAAAAGCCTCAGAAGGAACAAAAACCAGAGAACTAACTTCACCAATTAAACCACAACAATGGGAACAGTATTTTCAAGAACTACTCACGAATAATAGACAGGAATTCGAAGATATCAACGAATCGAACAACGGTGACAATATTGGCGTCACCCGGGCACCACTCAGAACACTAGATAGGATAATAATAATAGGAGAAGTAAGGAAAATGTACCAAGAGTTAAAAATTGCAAAGTCTCCGGAATCGGAAAATATTCCGGGCGAGTTCCTCAAATATGACATAGAGAGCTGATTTTTGAGAAATTTGACGATATATATCCGTATATATTGGAAATCCTAAACGAATGGAACTGGAAATGGAAATCACATATTAGCCGAATATGCAAAAAAGGTCATAAGTTTCGATGCGAGAACTACCGATATATAGATAGAATACCATTTACCTGCGAATAGTCAGATCTATTGAAGTTACCAATAGTTCTATAAATATTTTTGCCTTGCCCCTTCTTATTTCTTGCTTCTCTCGGAGCAAAGAATCTAGACTATAGAGAGACAGAAGACAGAGGAATAACTTCAATCGTAAATCTCTTATTATTGGAAATACCACATAAATGTTATCATTCCTCTTGGTCAGCAAAAAGGAGAAAAGCCATAATCTATGTTTATATTCAGAGAATTCGAATCGTAATTTTGAGTCGCTGATCTAAGCATAAATGGTTAAGCTCAACCGAATTATATCGATAAATTTCAGTCTAATAAGAAAGCCTTAAAGAACTCGTTGTATCAACAACATAATAAAATACGTTCTGCTTGTGTTGAGATAAATACATAGTTATTTTATTTCAATGCCCTTTTCCCTATTAATAATCTAATACTTATAATCAGAAAGCTGCTATAAGAATACTTTAAAGCATATGCATATTAAGATAATAGAAAGAGGCACCAGAGAACGTTTCGTTCTCAATTTAATAATTTGATCTTCCAGCGAAGATCGCAGAATAGTTACAGAAACGCTCATCAGGTGTAAAATAAAGTATCGACAAAGATATAAAACTAAATTAGTGTCTTGCACGAATGCTCCAACCCCAAAAGAATAATTGACAACTGCAAAATAATCTGAAGAGCTCAGAGAGGATCAGAAAAGAGGTATAAAAACAAAAAGGTCAGCCATCAATAATTTAAAAATATTTAATCTTTAAAGAAACACATGCCCTTGTAAACAAAGAATAAGATACCAAGGTTTCTTAAAACTGATTTTTAAAAGCAAGACGCAAATATTTCTGGGAAATTTTCGATGGACTATCCTGTATGCAGATTTCCTATGCACTTTCATCAGTAACTTTTATTCGATTAGATTAGATATTGATTTGATACACTTGCAGGTAACCCATTGTGCTAACAACAGTACCAAGAAACGACATTCGCAATGAGGAAATAGATCTATTACAAAAACCATTAAATATCAAGTCCATTTTTTCCGGTAGTAGGTGTAAAATAAAAATCATAATGCGGTCATGAGCAATTTGTCATAAACGAAAGATCAGTCAAGTATAAACTTTCTCTTTAGTTTTCCACATCGATAATAGTAGGTACTGCTGTGAAATAAAAATAATTTGCATTATTTGTTTAGACGTTTGTGGCTTCAGTGATAATCGCTTTTAAATTTGCATAGCTTAACAATCAGCTTGCTGAAATTATATTCAGGAAGGAGAGAAACGAGAATACATATTGATTTTGGGATTTATGCATGATTTTGGTGTTTCTAAATAAAAGCGGGTGCTTCCCATAGTAGTTTGCTATAAAACGTTAGGTTGCAAGGAAACCATTAGGAAGATATCGCGTTGCGAAGATACGGCAAGACAGGAGAATTTTATTAATTTTTTTAGCGAAGAAATAAGAGGAAAACCGTAGAATGTTGTGAAAGTATTGCAGTTATTAAAAGACACTTGTCTGAAAGAAATATAATCATCAGAGAGTTTTTAAATAACCACTCCCTTCACTTTTCTTCACTGCAGTTGTAAGCAACCTTCAAATGTATTGAATAAAATAAATTAAGTTAACTTGGTTCATTTGCCCATTTTCCCGCTTTCACCTGTTTAATCATGCAGTTTTAAGGGTGCTTGATTATGCCTGATATACCAACAGATATCATCATAGAAAAAGTTGCTCAGTTGAAAAACATCGCTAATTGAATTTCTGAGGAACGTTTTATTCGTTTCGGGGTTGAGAAGCATATTTAGTCCTGTGATTTTGTCACCACAATTTCGAAGAAAATTTTAGTCTCGTTCAGCATATCTCGTAAATTGTTTGCTGTTACAATTTTTAGACAGATTTTAGACAGAATTTTACAACAGATGGTGCGCCATTTCATGTCCTGCAATCATTTTCTGAATAAGTAGCAGACAGTTGATTTCGAAATCGTTGTTTATTAAGCATGGGGTAAATAAAACATACAGAAGGAAATTAATTCTTAGGAAATTTTGGGCAAAAACACGTAAAAAAATGATAACTACTAAACTGCTAAACTACTAAATGCTCTTTAATATGACATCGATATGTAACAAAATTTATAATAACATCGCACTCCTCTAAAACATAAATCCGGAGATCAAGTTTTCTGTTCCATGAGAAGTGCTTATTTTCTGCAGCCTCGTTTTTACATAAAATGCCTCACTAATGTGTAGTCCAGTTTATATTGAACTTGAATGATATTGAATTCAAAATTACCCACATCGTATTTTACTCAAGTGCAGTCGGTTTTTATTTGCTGCGATAGTTTTCAAATAGCATTTATTTAATAAATTAATGCAATTTGCTTATGATTATTTGTTTTGATCTATTGGTTTTGTAAATTATTTTTTTGTTACTGTTTAAATGACCATTAATCAGTAAGTATATCTGAACAAAATGAAAATGAGCTGAAACATAATACGAACTCAAGTTGCGCAGTTTTACGTCTACAAACATCCGTAAAGTATTTCCATTTTCTTTTAAATTAACCAATTATTGCAAACCCAGCAATAAAATATAACTAAAAAATGTGGGTTCAAGAGTGGGCCCAAATAATTCACGAAAAACTGGCAAATAACATCAAAATTTAAAAAAATTGCTCCATCTAGTTGTAAATATTCCGTTAATGTGTAAAAAATTGTCTGATATTTTAGAAGTGTGGTATTTTAACACGCATTAAGGAAAGAAAAGTTTAAAGTTGAATTGAGCAGAGAAAATCTTGAAAATTTCAAAACGAGATGATTACCGGTGTCCCAACACACTCTTTCAAAAAATCAGGCTTAACTTAAAACTTATTATTATTTTTCCATTCAAAAGATTGCAAGCGGACATTAACTCGCGCACTGTATATTAAGGACATACAAGTTAAGGCTCCTCATTGTACTCTGGCTTTGGTTGCTGCAAAATATTCATAATTTGTCAAATATTTTTGAATTAAATGAACTAGAGTTTTTTTTATTGAAAACGCACATACGTGTCTTAACGGCAATATAATTAAACATTCAGTAGCAAAACTGTTAATAATGTCACTAGCAGGACTTTTTTCAATCAGAAACTGATCCAACGGTTTTAAAATATCAAGGGTCCTTTTCGTTCCGGTTGTTTTGCTATAAGCGTAAGGATCAGGTGTGGTCCTGCCCTTTGCAAAGGATAGCGTTACGCCTCGCATCACTTGGCATGGGCGACTTGATATGAAGAGAACGATCATTGTTTCACGCTTCCTTGCCTCTGATTATTAGGGAGTAACAGTGACTTGTAACATGTAATTACGAAACTCGACCCATTAAATAGCTTTTTGATCCTTTTGAAACGAGCTAAAAAGTATAGAGGATGGGAAAAATCTGCTTGAATTCTAATGTTTATTATAATGAGTTATTCCTAATTGCCATTATTCATCTGAAAATATTATAAATTACTCTATTATCTAACTCAAACTAACTTCACTCGATGCACTGCGAAGAGAAGAAAAATACAGCTACTGGTCTCGTAAAGCTTTAATCCACCCCTGGGTTAAATGCTAAGCGTGTTCAAAATGAGGCGCAATGAGACGCGATGAGATATAACGAAAAACTCAAAAACGAAAAATACTGTACAAGTTCAGAGTTGTGTGTACAGCAAAGAAGATTAGGCTCTAAATATTATCAAAGTTTCTTTAAACTACTAAAATTTCTAAATATAAGTACATGGCAACCAGGGGCAAAGAAATGCTAAGCTTAACGAAAGCTGCGTAGTGCCACCTGGAGAGGAAGAAGAAAATGTGTTTAGTACAGCAGGAAGTCTGTTCAAAACGAATATTATTTGAAATCAGCGAATCAAAGACAGAGAAATACAAAGAGTACATAAAACGTCAGTGGCTTGCGGAAAACTAAGCTCAGTTCAGGCTAAAAGATTTATAGATTTGAGACCATTCTAATCAGCTTTTTGCAAGCTGGCGCCCCATCCTCAATTTTTTCCCATTAATCAATAATGTCACTAAACCTTCACAAACTACCGCACTTGACTTAAGGGCCACACCAATTTTATATTTACTATCTAAGAAGGCGAGTCACACGACACGGTCGGTAGCAAACTGAATATTTATACTAATTTTCGAAAAAAGAGCACCAAAGTACAGAATAAACATTATTACATTATTTAATCATTTGCTTGTTCGCCCCTGCCGCCCAGCGGATAGATTTTAGTTTGTTTATTGTTAACATTTTAGTAGAAAGTGCCTGTTCGTACGCTAATATTTCCAGGGACAAATTTCACGTTCCAACTTAACAAAAGTCAACAACTAAACGAAAAACGCTCCAAACGCCGATCTCTCACTGATTTCATTTTACATTTAGAGCCATTTATATTTGTATGGATTTTATTCAGCTGCAGTGATTAATGCACAACGCAAGAACTAAAATTAATAACCGATTTAATTTTGTTTATCTAAAAATATTGACTAAACGAAAAAACCGCGAAGAAATCACTTAAAAATAAAACTGTTGCTAGCTAGTTGCGTATAGTTATGATCATTTTCGCTCTTTTTGTGATATATATTTTTTTATTTCCTCGACTTATTGCATCACCTGCTAGCCCCAGATCTCATTACTTTGTCCAAATGTGTTATTTTATAAGTGCTGCAAAATGAATTTGAAATTGTAACTTATTCGGGTATGCATGGTTGCTTTACTAATTCTTTAAAGTTAGGATTCTCTGTTCTATTGGAAAACTTTTATTTATTTTGCATTGTTTTTGTATCTGTCATCAATTCCTTCTTACGATCTGATGATAACATGATGTAAACAGTTAGCAAAGAGTTAACTTTATGCTACGTAAGTTCGGGCTGCCCTTTATCGTTTTTAAGAGTATATATACTGTTTCAATCAACGCCTGTATAATTTCAGCTTGTTTTTCCTCATGTCTTATTTCACTCCAAACTTAAATCCATAAAATCCGTTAAAAAACCGTTAACTCCAATCGCATTAAATTCGATAAACTGTCGAATATACCGAATGAATTCTTTATATGATTATAACAAGGCCAAAAATACGAAAAATAATAAAGTGTTTTGCGATCTTGCTTTGGGCATTTTCAAAGGGTCTCTGAGAAAAAGAACTCGGTGACCTTTTTGGGATTCAAGCATCCGGCGTTTCGTTCCGTACGGTTTTCGACTTCGAAAAGGATCGTTATTGATTTGATACTACTTCAGTAAAAAAGGAATCAATAGAAACGCCGCCAAAGCGTTTAAATAGATTCGGTTCTCCTTCAGTAAGCGTCGATGTACAAAGAAGTCCTGCATTTATAAAGTGATACTGAAAATAATTAGTTATTGAACACTAAATTTTTTTAACAGGTTTTAAAAAAGATGGTTAGCTAAATACGGAATTCTATAATTTCAGTTGTTCAGAAAAATGGATTATTAGTGGAAATATTACATATTTAAAAATATATTTTGAATGTTTATATTTACAGCTCACTTCAAATAGTTTCAATTAGTTCAATTAAAAAAAATAACCTAAGAATTTTCATTCTTTAAGAGATTATTAGCCTGCATCTTGGTTATTAGTAGGGGTCGGAATCAAACTCGAATAATTCGAGTATTCGAATATTCGAATATTCGAAAAGCGAATAATTATGTGTAGTCATAACTAAGAATATTCGAATACTCGAATAATCGAATACTCGAATACACCAACATTATCAAACTCACAAGGTGCAAATATCTTTATATGCACTTTGTATACTTTTATAAAATAAATTATTCATATTCTACAAGCATTTAAACAAATACCCATATATTTACAAGCAAATGAAAATAATTATATTTCCTCTCTTGAAAAAGAATATAAAATTACGTCTCTGTTCTCTCTCGAATACTCGAATACTCGAATAATCGAATACTCGAACACTTTGTATACTTTTATACAATAAATTATTCATATTCTACAAGCATTTAAACAAATACCCATATATTTACAGGCAAATGAAAATAATCATATTTACTCTCCTGCAAATGAATGTAAAATTACGTCTCTGTGTTCTGGTGGTTCTGATTCGAATACTCGAATACTCGAATATTCGAATACTCGATTATTCGAATATTCGTTAGATATTCGAGTATTCGAATAATTTTACTATTCGAATAAACCACTAAACGAATATTCGAATATCAAATTTTTTAAAATTCCGAGCCCTAGTTATTAGTGTCATACTCCTAATGATATACCAAATATTTTTTATCTCGCTTCCAAATTTATGATGAGCACTTTTTTTGCTTCCTTTAATTTGTTTTGAGGCTTTTTACTGAAAACTCTCTGTGATTTCTTGTAAGCTTGAGTTTCTGATATGCAAAAGTAAAGCCTGAATGTCGGTAAAAATAAGTAAAGCATTTCAAAAAAAGCCATAGAAGAATTTGAATATCTTGCAACTCTTGAACGTGAGCCATTTCTACCGTTTTATCAAATAGTGCTACACGAATACGTTCCATTCTGACGCCTGTTTCGCTATAACTACGAACTTTCTAAGTATACGACAATGTTTTTGACTTTCTAGATTGATTATAGTATGTTTCAAATAAGTTTAAAAACTGGTGTAGGTATTTGTATGAACCTATTGAATATATTGGGTAAATCGCCCGATAAATAAATCCCTAACCCCTTTAAAGCTAGCAGACATTTCAATTCAAGATTCAAAACTGTCCTAATCCGAGCCCAAACTGACATCTGAAAGTCCTAACATATCATTTCAGGATTAACGCCCTTCATTTGAAAAATATCTGCCCTCTGCCATGATCACAGCATTCTACATTGATATGCGACACCTTTTATGAATGGCACTAATATGACTATAATCCGGATGTTTTGCTTCGAATGGAGGCTTATTAGTCCTTTCGTTCTCGTTGTGAATGGCAAAGTTAAGACGTAAGTTTGGTGACAAAAAATTCCAAACTTGGGCGAGGACTCGACAAAACATGTACGAATACAAAGCGATTTTTTAATGCCGTATTTCGTTCCTGCGTGTCCCATTCAATGGTTATTTACGTTGCTACTCAACCCCTAATAAAAGTGTGGAATATCACAAATGAATCCTTAAAAAGTACATTTAAGTTTCCTTTTAAATAGTACCATTGAGTGAAATAATGGGAACTTAACCAAACACAAAATTGCTTCACAGTAAGGAATAAATCTGGCTTGTTTGGGTGCTAAATATTTTTAACTTGGGTCTGAAATCGTGATCTTAAAAACATGACATCGCTATTATTTCTGAGAAATATCAATTACATTTTTCAGTTCAATTAAAAAATTAAGGTACGTCTAAATAAGGATAATATAGAAAATGTGACGCCTTTTTGGTATAACGTGGAAAAATGGGAAACTACCTACAGGAAAAAAAATTAAGATTGTAGAACCACTTCAGTAGCTATTCACGCAGCGTAATTGATGGCATTACTAAAAAGAACTTTTTGCCGCTTAATCAAAATCTAGTTTTTAAGATAGATTTAAGAGTTTAATTTGTATAGGTGTAGTATAGCGCTAGTATATTTGTATTTTGTATATAGTAAGTGCGAACACAAAATTATACAACTGTCCACTCAAATGTCTGACTTATTTTAAACCCTATATATTTTTCCATCAATTGGTGAAAACTTTCGTCCTTTTCAAAAAATTATTATTACATTAACCTTATTACCACGGTTATACAGATCATTGCGATTTGTTGGCTAAATAATAAGTCTTAATAGAAATTGATATTTTATGAATAAATAAAACAACTTATACTATGGCTGTCTGTAAATTGAAACCTAACAAAAATTCATTAGTAACTCGACTTAAACTCGACTAATGGAAAACTGGACTAATGAATAAAATATTCAAAATATCTTCGTTTTTAATCCAGGGACAAAAACATTCATTTCTCAAAATTTACGTGTATTATTTTCTTTAGTGTTATCGCGAGTGGTAGCCGAAGTCTTATAAACTAAATCTTCAAAATAGCGCTATTAAAAAATCTAAACATATTAAATCTGGAAACCGGGCCGGCCAATTTTGCGGACATCTTTGGGTGACTGCGATCAGGAAATCGTTGCACATAAACTTTTGATGTTGTGGGCAATTTTCTAAACATTCGCCTGTGATGAATCAGTTCAGTATATAGATTGCTAGATTTACCAAAAAACATAAGTTTAATTTATGCCTTTTTTGGGGCTCCTTGTATAGTTGGAACTAATATAAAAATGTGACTCATTTAAAATCCGAACGCCACCCAAAATTGGATTGGAAGTACCTACTTATTCGTTTCTCGTTTGACTGTCGAAAAAGCTGCGCCACCCTGTATATAATAATAAAAACATACGCTCAAATATATTGTGATCTTAAAATTGGCCCACCTTAATCGCCTATAAATCGGGAAATAGTGCTTAGTGAATGTAAGTATGTATATAATAGGACTATCTTGCGACTGTCTTAAAGGCGACTTGTCTCTATCTTAAAGACGATTTGATGCCTCCTTTAGAGACCAAAACTGAATAATAATTTCTACTGTAGCGTTTTGATAGTTAAGAAATAATCATCCCAATAGAAACGATACTGCGTTTTGTCTTAATATAATTCGGGCCAAAAAAAAAAGGGTAACACACATGTGTAGTAACCAGAAATTCAGTCATTTCCATTACAAATCATCATATTTCCGGGTAAAAAATGTCAAAACTAATTTATTGAACTAAAACTTTTGCTTTAATTGGCTGATAAAGAACACAGTAGTACAGTTGATTATTTTAATATATCTTATTACATGATATGTAAAAGATTAAATACGCGATTCTAAAAGAATAAGCATAATTATATGTAAAAGCTTATTAGAGAATTCGTAGACCTGAGGTAATATTTCCAGTGAACATATTTTCATATCGCCAAAATAAAAATTCTTCCCATTCATCATAGAATCACTGACTTTATTTGTTGATCTCAGACAATTATATTCAAGAATATGAACGAATATAAACATTTGGTCAAAAATTGCGAAATAATTTATTAAACTTTCTGTATAAAAATGTAAAATTCATCCGCACCTCTGTTGTGATTGAATTAGCCCAACACCGATCCCAATAAAGTGTGCAGTAATGCAATCATTCACGCTAGCACTTCTACAACGTTTTTAGGTATAGATGTCGATAAATTTATGCATAATCAATGAAGGACAAAATACAAGGGTGTACTTGCAGCATTATGCTACGGCCAGCTGCAGCAGGATATGCAAACTACACTTGTCGCCAGATCTAGATAATGAAATAGGGCGTGACACGCTAATTTTACGTCTAAACCATCGATTTGCATAATGTGTTTCAATATTTGCATAATTTTTATGTCGCCGATTTACACAAGGGTTGAACGCTTTGATGCGAAGGCGATTATATGCAGCAATTCAATCATTTTTGTTTTGTTTTTATGATTTTTGTCCTAACCTAACCTACTAACTGTGGAAAATTGAATTTCTCGATGTTTTTACTAAAAATTGGAAACCAAGAACGGTCTTGAATAGCATCAACCACAATTCTACAGTATGAAAAACAAACTCAATGGCTTAACGAGCTAAGGTTAACGAGTTAGAGCTAACGGTTTGAACGAGTTAAGGTTAAATCAACAGCTTACAAAATCCAAACCTTTAGATTAAGTAAGTCATATCTTCAGTTTAAAGCATTTATTTGAAAGGTCCCTATTTATATTAATTAATATTGAAAATAATACAATGCATTTAAGATCAGTTTGACTATTATGGAGCACACTAGACACTTATAAAAACCATTAAAATGCGAGCAAAATTGCACGAGTTTGTTAAAAACGGTGTGAACTATCAATAAAATCTAACATGTAGTTGTTTCATGTTCCAAGTTTGAAATTTGGGTTTTTGACACGGTTTTCGATTTTTGCCTCTTCCAAGGTTAGCAAAGATTAAAATATTTTGCGCTAATTCCAAACCGACTATGAACGCCAAGTGCACTCACTAAATGTGCATTTGCTGCACGTGCCGACAGGCTATCTTGGATGTTATTCGTCGTTGATATTTTTGAAATTTCTGATCTTTGCGTCTGTTTCTCGTTTTTGGAAAGAATAGAAACTTAATGTTATTAAGTTGTTTCTAGATTGATCAAATTAAAATGTGTATTTTCTTAAGAAAACCCATTGAGAAAGAAGAATACACCAACAAACGTTTTACGCACTTTGGTGTACGTAATCAATGGTTCATGAAACAATGAGCATATTAAACTGAATAAATTACTTGACCGAATAAAAAATTATTCAATGCTGATTTCTGAATAGATTCTCCTCTTAATGGCTACTATCTATAAGCATGTATGCATAAGTAACCCTTTTTATTTCAGGGCGTACAAGCCGTTCGGGATTAAGCACGGATAGTTTGCTGATATACTTAATTGAAATTTACACTTACAGTGTGCACCTGCTTTTGCATATGTTAAACAGATTTATGCAAATCGCTAAACCATGCAGGAGATTATGTCATTGATTTATATTACATTTGAATATTTCTTTATTATTTAAATGTCCTTCTATTTTTGATAGATTGTGATTTAATCATATTAATAGAATGTGTTAACTAGGTTGATTAATTCACTCCGAGCATAATATTTTGTAATTAACAAAGCAAAGTTATCCAAAAATGCCAAATGGAACAACTAAGGTTGATGGGACCAAAAGTTGTATATCCATCACTCTAACTGAAGGTAACTATTAACATGAATAATCAAGTGACTAAAATACAGCATTTGAGGTCTAGAATACCATATAGAATAGATAACAGTGTCGAGTAAAAAGCGCTCTAATTTTAACTGTACAGAAAGCAAAAGGTTTGCCAGGTTCCGTTCGGAAAACGACGTTTTTCACTCTTATATCGAAAACGACTATTGAAGTGTTGAGAATCAAATCTGTATCCATAATTTACCATGTAGTGAATAAATGTACAAATACAAAGGAATCAGTAGGCGAAAAAACCGCCAAAAAGTAAACAAATCAATCAGCCGATCCTGCTTGACTCTCCGCAACCAATTACACAATCCTTCAAACCGACTCTCTTCGAACGAATAAAAATAAATAGAATAAACGAAAAACGACTTCAATTACAACCAAAATGAAACAATAATTCCTACAACTGGACCTCTTTGCTTTACAAGACAAACCAGAGAATCCTGCTTCATTTTCTCTTCAACAACGTTACTTGAACACTTTCAAACACAACTGAATTCAAACACAACTGAACCTACCCGCAAGACAATAAAAAGGAAAACTTAAAATACATTTTAGTATAAGGCTAGAATTAGAGGTTTTTTTATTGAGCACAGGACTAATGTGTGGGTCGATAGTCTTTTCTATAGAAATAAAGATTGCTTATATATACATTAATGTTTTCATTTCAATAAAAATGTTTAATGCAGACATTGTTTTGGGCACACTTAATTTTTTAACTTTGATTCAATGTTCCTTAGTTATATCCTCACTATGAATGTACATATTCTGTTATTATTGTCTTAATAACTGCGATTTATTGTCTTAATAAAACATTGGTTTTTAAACAAGACATTTTCTGTCTGTGAAGTTAATTTCTTAGAATGTTCATCATCAAAACCATTACTAACAAAATATTATGTTGTTACTTTGGTTCCGATAGATTCATTTCTTGCAGGCGATAACAATATCAGTCTAAATATGAGTTTCTCGAACTTTTTGTTTGTAATTTTTTTATTTGTTCTCCTTAACTAGCAGAAAACCAGTACATTTTTAGACATTTAGCAGGCGAAAAGTAAAACGAAGAAAAAACAGTATTTGGAAGTATGACAGTCGGTGCACTTTGCATAACAAATTATAGTTACTGCATATCATTCTTTTCACTAACACTTTTTAACCGATAAACTAGACAGCGCTTGATTTCTATATTTTTACTATGTCCAACAAAATTGCGTTTCTTATTTGAGCAGGAGATACATAAACTGCCTTTGCCTGAATTCGACATGAAAAATGTTATTTTAAACAGTGTTTTTTCCGATTAGCTACATTGATAACTTTAATTTGGTTAATTTACGGCAGCTTTATTAAATTCCTTTAAATTAGGCAAAAAGCAAGAACATTGTTTAAATTCGATATTGGCTATCAAAAGCAGTTTGCGCAGTTTTATCCAAAACAGCGTTTTGTAGATTGTCTCTGCATTTAATACATACAAAAATGTGGAAAAACTGTCATAGACTGAGGTTTTTACAAAAAAAATATTAATTAATTTTTCAACAATGTATTTGATGGCACCTACAAATGACGATTTCCAATAACAAAAACTACAAATTCGGCACTCGAATCGTTGAGAAGAATACAGTTTGCAAAAGTTCATGAATTTTTTTAAGCAATAACAACAATTTATACGTTCATATTGTATCAATATCAATGCGTACTTTCATTTTATGAATTTTATTACAAAACTGCAATTTATTACAGAACTGCTCAACTTCACTTCATAACCTAGCTTCACAACATTGGATTTTATTGTTTACAGAAATACTTTAGTCTCATGTCGCAGCTCTTAAATTATAACAAAGTTGAAAGTGCATCTTCAAGAGTTAAAATATGCGAGAAAAAAATGAAACTGGTATGTTGCACGATTGCATTTAATAACCTTATAAACTGAGAGATGAAAAAAGTGTCCTAGTCTTTCATTGGGTAGACCGCCCAAATATTTCTGGCAATGTAACATAAAATTTTGAGCTGCGCAAATAGCATTAATTATAATTTAAGTTATTTAAGTTATTAAGTAATTTGAGTTTGAGTTTTGGATATTCAAAAAATTAAGGTCCTTATCTATCCTCGCTGTTAAAATATTATTTTATCTACCTTGTGGTACTAAAGTGCTATTGTATCTACAATTTTTAGTAAGCACTAGAAAATGTTCAGGACTGTTTCCGAAAAAAAAAACTTAAATTAGAAGGTAAAAGATGTAAACATCAATTAAATTAGAACACTGATGTTGTTCCATTTGATTGAAATCCATTTGTTTTTACTTTGTGAACTTTATCGCAAATTTGTGTTCGTCAAAACATCGGAAACTCCGAATGTATTGTTTAGCCTTCTGGACTAAGTTGTCAAATTCAACCCTCCAACAAATAAATGCTCGATAAACAAAACAAAGCTAATACCAAAGTATTAGTTTTCCAAGCTATCAATCAATAGTCGATAATACCTATTATTAGAAATTACAAGGGGTTCCGCGCGTAGTGAATGGCGTCGATTATTGTAATGGTACACCCGCACAACAATCACAAGCTCAATTAACTTCGACAAATACAATGAGAATGGAATCAGAATGAAAAAATGACAGGTACTGGCAGTAGTTTAAGAGAAGACTGGGATAGGGGAGCAAACGTATTAAATAGTTGGTAGGGGCTTATACGAACCGAAACATAATCAGACGTTGTCTTGAAGAAGAACTGCTTTTATTATGTTCCTATTTTGAAGTCCGGCGATTTCATGAAGATGCAACAGTTCCAAAGGATACCTAAAGCCATTATTATCAAGTGTTTTGATTTACATATCGTTTTGCAACGTTCTACGACTTTTCCGATATCCACTAGTCTTCCTTTTTGCACAATTTTAGCACTACACCTCAGTTTCTGATATCTTCTTGGACTCCACTATGTCAGCTTGTTGGTGGTTGTCTTTTCCTTGTAATCGTCCACTATGTTTGCTTATACCCATGTTTTGTCTTCTACTTTCGTAATGATTAATCTATACCTTGTTTGTTTGGACACATCTCTGAATTACATCAATTATTCACTAAATTTTTATTTAACTTGTCATCTTTAATTATGTTTTTCCCCGTAGTACATGATTTTCTAAACCAATTACTCTCCTTTCTTGAGTGTTCTTTTCTTTCTTTCTCTTCCAATTTTTGTGACTCTTTATCAATTAGACAAAAGCATATTAAAAGAGCAACACAGTACGTGATACACAGGGTGATTTACAACGTTATGGACACATAGCATGGGCGTGTAGAGAACCTCAAAACAAGTCGAATTTCTATTTAAGTTTTTTAAAGCCAACTAGTTGCGATAATTTACAGGGTGTTTTTTTTCTTGAGGCATACCCCCTTTTTATCCCCCATACTTTTTTATGGTGCACCAATGCTTCAACCAAACAGATTTTTTTTTGTCTCTTCCAGTTTTTTCGTATCTGCCTTCGTTTCCAAGTTTTTTGCACAAACATAAGTCCATGTAGGGTTTCTGGGCTATTTTGTATGAATTTTATTAGAATTTTTTTGTGTCCTTTTGTTCACATATTTTTTAAAAGCTTGAAGTGCAAGTTGAAGTGAAAATAGGGATGGCTGACGAGTTAACTTTAAAGTATTTTTTACTTTAATTTAAGTTGCAATAATTCAGGTTTATCGACTATAAGCTAATCCAAATAAAAATTCACAAAAATTTAGCGACTATTTCAATGTATTATGAAACTTTCATAATACAGTTCATACAATACATAAAGAGTTCATAAAACTAAATAATTTAAATTATTTAATTTTAATTTAATAAATTAAAGCTGCTGTTCAAAAAGGCCTCCGTTTTCTCTTCAACATAAATGGACCCTTCGACGAAAATTAAAGTCAGCGTTATCCAATAATTAAATGTTATTTTTTATAATGGTACATTTATTACTGATACGATTCCATAAATCTTCTGCAGTTTCATCAGGCATTGAATATACATACATATTCTTTTAAAATTCCCCACAGAAAAATATCACACTTATTCAAATCTGGGGTTCGCGGTGACCAACGTTCAAAAATTCTCGAACTAAAGACAAAAAATGTTTTTGCGACATGATTTATTTGCATTAATTCCATACATACATCGCGCTTTTTTCTTCTAGTATAAGTTTTTTCAAAAACATATCAGTTCGGGAGTTTCTCCCTCAAACATTATATTCACCAAATTGTGACCTTGTATGCCGTATGTATGTTGGAAAAGAATAAAATCTGCTCTGGACTTCTCAAATGTATGGATTTTAAATTCTGCAATTTTAATAGAGTTCCCATGGATAACTTTAGAGTCGTTATTACACTTTTTTCTTGATTTACAGAATGCGATCAGTTCAAAAACCCATAGCGACACCAACGCGCTTATAATGAGATGTTTTAAAACTTGACTTGGGACATTTTACTTGATTGAAAGCCAATATATTTCAAATGAGATGACCACATAGGAAATATCAAGCTTGAAAATTTTTGAGTTTCACTTTTGTTGCGATGGTGCAATATCTAATACCTTCATCTAAATTTGTAACGTTTTTCATTGGCAATTAATATAAAATTAACTCCTAAACATTTTAATTTTTGGTAAGTCTGGCCCTCTTTTCCTTCATGCCTATATCAAGAAACAAAGCGATATTCCATTAAAAAAACTTTCCAAACCCGAAAGGGGTCCATCTCGTCACACGTATTTTATTCACGCCGCCTTAATTTCGGGTTTCCCTTCTGAAAAACACCCAGAGAACTGGTAATCCGTTATTTATTAAAAAAGTGCCAAGACCTGGAACCTATTTAGCGGCAATGATACATCAATTTTGACGAAAATAAAAAATGATCGATTGGTAACGCACACTTGATTTATCAAAGGATTAAGGGAGAGGTACTGTAAAGAGGCAGAGACGGACTTGACTATTGCAATGGACAAAATAATTCAGTAAATGTAACGATTAAAAAATATTTTGGTTGATTTTCTTTAGCTGATTTTCTTTTCATAGCTTTAAATTCACTTATTGAGAAACACTAATATAAAAAAAACTCTGGTACTAACAACAATCTCATAAAAAGGAGAACATCGACAGCTTACTGTTAATAATTACTTCAAATTTATTTCTTTTTATTGTTGTTTGTTGTTTGCTAAACTGAACAGAGTTATGAAATCAAGTAAGTAAGAATAATATAAGAATAATATAAGTAGTTCAATTTCCAGAGCGAAAACTTGAGGGAACCATAGAGAATTCGATTCGTTAAGAAAATACAGGATGTTTAAATTTCGCTTAAAAAATTTAATTTATTAATTGGTTCGAACCGAGTGTGGAACAAATTTTTGCAGGCGATAACTGCAAAAAATGCACAATGTTTTTAAATAAAAACTAAACTGTATGTTTTGCCAGTGGCGTCCGTATTAACACGTTTAATGGATGTTTAATGAACAAAAAGATAAGCCAATGCTTTTTCATACAATAAAAATCACTTTTCGCTTCTTCATTCTGTTTAAAAGAAAAACGTTTCCTTGAAGTTTCGGCGACCAGAAAATACGTACTATATATAACATAATCACAAATTCAGTTGGTGTTGTATCACGAGAAGAAAAATTAAAGAATTTGTTCGAAATGTAGTCCACCTACTTCAATACATTTTCGGCATCGAAGAAAAACTGTATAAGTAATAAACGAAATTTTGCAGGCGATATCTGCCAATGGAGGACAGTACTTTTTTTGTTTGGTTAGTGGCGTTAGTACTAGCAAGTTAATTATCTAAGCTTTTTCATATAATTCAGGTCACTTTTAGATTCTTTATTCAGTTTGAAAGAAATAAGTTTTTTTCAATTTATCTGTGAAACTCGGAGTTTTGAAATAAAAAATAAAAAATAATAATTTAATGAAGCTGTAACATCACTTTATTATCAAATTTTCCTTGAAAACCCCGAGTTGTAAAGATAAATTGAAAGAAAACGTTTTCCAACTGAATGCAGAATCTAAGTTATTTTTATGCTATGAGAAAGCACTGGCGGATTATTTTTTCCTTTAAAAATATCCATTAAAGTCTTCCAGCTGACGCCACTGACAAAACAAAAGTTTAGTTTCTAATGCAAAAAGTGATGCCTCTGGCAGGATATCGCCTACGAAAATTTTAAAGATCCCTAGTAGTTTCAAACAACAATTCATAAATTTAATTTTTTTAAGCCAAACCAGTGTGTCTCGAATATAGTTAATAATGAAAACTCAAATTATTTTTTGATTCTCTATTGTTTCCTCAAGTTTCCGCTCTGGAATTTGGACCACCCTTTATATTTAAAATAAATCAAAGTACTTAATAAAAATATATATATTTATCAATATTTTGCAGATTCATATTTTAATTAATTTTAGCGCGAGTCTAGCAAGCTAAGAAGTTATGCTTGTTCATCGTAAATCTTTCATCCAAAATAATTCTGTAGATAACGCGGACTATGAGAAACTCGAACATTGTCACACCCATATCACTTGCTGTCTAAAATACCTTAGTTTCGTGTATGTTAAAGTTCCAAACACACATGTTTGTAAAATAATAGTTAAAACTTCAACAACTTTCTAATAAGGTTAGTGTGCAGCTTCCGAATTTTGAAATGTTAATTATTCTGCCTGTATGTAATGTATGCGTTTTAGCAGCAATTTAAATCCCTATAACACTTTTAATGTGTTGGTGCTTAAAACTTAAAATATTCGAAAAATTCCTGTAAGTATCGGAAACTATCAACTTTTATATAAGACAAATTTGCATATAACGCAATGTTTTTCTCTAAACTCTATGTCGCAATATTTATTAGAAATTTCAAAATCAAGCTCCTCACAGATCATCTTCCACGAAACAGGCTTCTTCCGATGTCCTTAACTTCTAAAAAGACGGAAGTTCCTCAACATTT
>NW_026018508.1:7409192-7472919 GCF_020466585.1 Dendroctonus ponderosae
CTAAAATTTGTAAATTTTTCTGTGGCAATAAAGCATATTTTGATTTAATTTCATTTGAAAAGAAACCATTTAAATGTTTCGGATGGTTTGTTTCGAAACTGCCTTTCCATATTTACCTCCATATGGAAAATCTAACATTTAAAAAGTTAATCAATAGTAGGTACTCGTATAGGCGATTTCTAAGTGCTCTTGAAATTTAACACTAAAATCTATCTAAAAAAACATTAAAAATTTATGAAGCTTCAGCAAAACCTTTTCGATAGAGCGCTTTGGAAACTTCCGGTTTCAAATTAAACAGACTAAAATATATCAACAACACCTGGAATGCGAAAATAAGTGCGCTACCATTTTCAAAAAACCGCTCTATAAAATCCGCAAAAAAACGAAATGGAAATCAACTCCATAAAATTATCAAAAATGCACATGCAAACAGGGTAAATGCTATCAAATAAAAATTAGAACCCTGGTTGCCATCTACTTCTACAAAATAAAATGCTGTCGGGATCCAGACCGCTGACATTCCCTAAAACCCGATTTTTCCTCAAAAATTCAAAGCAATTTAGTGACTCAAATTTAGAAGAACAATCGTAAGTCTGAATATAATCTTGACCTGGACCACATACACCCTAAAGGGCGGTGGGCAGCAAAAAACTGGACGCATCCCGGCTGCTGAAAATCGCTAGCATGAATCGTTTGGCAAAAATAATTTGTTTAGAGTGTGAAATTTGGAAAAACAGTGCGAAATCTAAATGGAAGGCCAGGATCACTTGCAGCCTTTAAAGACGCTCTTCGCTATACCACTACAAATTAATAGATGAAATTCACATACCTTTGGGCACTTTAGTCTGGATTCTGGGGTATTATTAATTTTAAAAGTAGCAGAAAAATGCTAATAATTGATATACTTGCATCAACGATGATTAGAAGGTTTTTTAAATTATTTTAAGGGGTTCGCAGCAGATCACCTTTATTTTACGTGGTCTTTTAAAGTAGGAAAACGGAGCAAAAAAAGTTGAAATTTATAAATCCGAGCAATCGCCATTGAGAATACAAAAACCGTTTAGCTTAAAGTGTAATTGATAACGGACAAACCCAATACAGAATCGGAAAACTCCCTCGTCGTTCCTTCTCGAAGAAATACTAAATGCAACAATATAATAAAATACAAGTCAGTAATATGAAATAAAAGATTTACATCTATATGGCAACCAGGCGCAAAATAATTCCAAACTTACCGAAAGCTGCAGCATGCCACCTGGAAACAAAAAAGAAAATGTATTTAGTAGAGCAAAACAAAAACTTCAGATGCGTTTCGAAAAACTAAATCAGTTCAAAATCATGCTTACCATCTTTATGCAAGCTGGCACCATATCCTGCATTTTCCATCCAGTAATCCTCAACACACAAACACTGTACGTGGCCACACAATAAAAATTAATTTCGAATTATAAACGTTCCTTAAGGGTCACAATGATTCTATATTTTCCATCTAAGAACGCGATTCGCACGACACAAAAGTCCGTAGAACTGAACTCCAGAACCAACATGATGATATAACCATTTACCTGTACGCCCTTTGGATGAATCATTGACTTGTTTACTCTCCAGTTCGATTTCGCTCTTTTTACTTTTAACTATTTTGCAGAAAAAGCCGTTTCACACGGCAATATTCACAGACAAATTTCACGTTTAAACCCATTTGGACAATAATGTAAACAAACCCGCCAAAGATAAACAAATGCGGCGCATTAGACTTTTTATACTGAATTAAATTAAATGCCGTCTATCCAAGCCGTCATTTTGCAATTTTTTTATGAAATCTTTTGAAAAGGGGTGCTAAAGGCGAATTTAGACTGCGTTACATCCGAAGTGTGCATCCAAAATGACCAATGAACAAAGTAAACCAGGTTTCTTCTTTTGATGAAAATCAACGGATGAATCATCCGTAGTGAAGCTACAGTAACAAATATAAGCTGGTATTTTCATAAATTTGCGTGCATTTACATCAAGTAAACAGGCGTGAATACAGTGTGTTAATAAATTGTACGAAGACACTTTGAAAATGATGCCTTTTCCGTTGAAAGATGACCATATGGACACATTTTCAGAAATTTATCGAAATTATGAGTGCCTTTGGAACAATAAGTCCGACAATTATCACAAAACAAATGTCCGCGAAAAAGCGTACAAATCTGTACACAGCGAGTTGAATTTACACCAGTTAACTGTAAATTATATAAAAGCAAAAATAAAAACAGTTCGAACTCGTTACTGTTCAGAACTTGCGAAAATAAGGAACTGAGACTCACTATTTCAGTTGTCGCCATTTTGAGAATTAATGAAATGGATTAAACCATTGAAAGGTGTAAATGGCTTTCATCTTTCACATTTCACTGTGGATGAATCATCTGCAATGCACATCCAAAGCGTAAAGTCTAAATTCGTCTTAAATGAGAGACTCACATTCAATTTATCAATGCTTCTTCAATCTAACTTGATTTCGACACGTGATTACCTCTAAGTCTTTTGGTAGATTTTCATAAAACTTTTATAGCTCCAGGTCATGATTTGGGAATGATTCTCGTTGCTCGTAATAACAGCGCCTAAATAATTAACTTGATTTTGATACGAGCTCACAGACCAGTTTTTTCTCGAATTTTTATGCAATTATAAGCCTCTCTAGATTAATAATGTGTCAAAACGTTGGATAAATGAATGACCACATTGCAGCCAAGTATTATTTATCCAGGCTTCTTTGGTGGTATCATCAAGTGCGACGAAATACATTTTAATTTATTTAAGTTTTTACATTTATTTAAGTTATTAAGGATTTTTCAGTTGGTATTTTGCTCGATTTTCATGAAAATTTCAACTTTAGATGCTGCATATGTTGAGTATCGTCTGATGAAATGGCAGTTCCAGATTGAAGCCGTATGCTGATTTGTAAATGCTTTCTTTTGCTCGCAGCATTAAAACGACGGAGAACTTAACTGGACTTGGTTTGGTACGCGCCTACTATTGATTCTCTTGCTAGCTTTTATGCAAATTTTGTCTTATCTGAAAATTAATAGTTTTCGAGTTTTAATACAGGGTGATAAGTGTAAATAAAATTTTCGGTTATTTTTAATCGATTCTTAGCCAGTTATATTATGACCATAAAAATTTGTGTTCAGATGTTTCCTATTGCCTAGCTTAAAAATTCTAGAGGGGGCTTGCTGCAATAATCGAGCCATTTAAAACATCATATTTTTTTTGGGTTTTAAAATATTGCTTTTAGTTGGCCATGTCGCGTTCTCCTATATTTTCTAAACAAAGAATGTGTACTTCTTCCAAGTCGAAATCCCACACCGTTTTTGAGATATTTTACAATGAAAACTCTAGTGATTTTGAAACTAGGTAACTCAAATTGGATCGCTAAATAAAACAAATATAATGCTCAAATTGTCAATAAAGCAAAACCGAAACATTAAACAGTATTTATTTAAGCACGTTAAGAACTATTTGAAACTACATTTTAAAGTCAGCAAAGACTTTTAAACTTATTATCTCATAATAATTCTTGAACCTGAGCTCCTCTGACTCCAATATATTTATTAACTCTTTTAATATTGAAAAAAATAGATGTTGCTTCGGAAGTATTCTGCCGCATTAAAATTTTTTTAAAACACAACCATATTGGGCAATTTTTCATTCGAAAATAAGTTATGTAGGGGATTTTCAATAAATGTTCCAATGTAGGAATAGAAGTTTGGAAAAAAGTTAGTTAGAAAATATCGTAGACCGAAACATGGCAACAATTTAAAACCCAAAAAATATCTGATGCTTTGAATGGCTCCAGACTATTGGAGTTAGCGCCCTCGATGGTTTACAAGCTAGGTAATAGGAAATTGGAAATTGTCGTTCTAAAAAACTTCCAAGTTCAAATTTATTTTTATGGTCGTAGTAAAACTGGTTAAGAATCTATTAAAAATAAAGACAATTTTTATTTACAACATTTCTAAAAGCTACCATATAATTCGAAATTTTACATCAGTAAACTTCGCATGAATAAATCCTTTTATTCCTTGAACCGTGCCTGTACGTATCCCCAAACTCCAGCCACCCTTACAGCGATCGAAAGTTTTGTGATGTTAAACTCATCCACACGCCTCCCACGTGCGCCTTAAAAAAGCCCTGATAACGATACAAAACGGCCTATCAGGACATTTTTGTAAACATGACGAAGCATGTAATCAATCGCGATTACAAAAAAATCCAGAAGGAGAAACTGCGATCGCAAAAGTCTTTGTTGGGCATGAATCAGATTTTAGTCCCAGTGAATATTTGCCTATTTTAAATAAGTATATAATAATAAAAATATACGACACAATTATAAATGTATAAAAGATGTGTTTTGCTGATTATCTGCAATGAGAATTTCGGTCATGTTTTCCGAATTATTTCTTAATGCTTCAAGGAGTGGTTTTGATCAGTGGCGTCTTTACAGTGATCCTCTTCTGAAAATCCTTTAATATTTAGCTATAACTCATACGATACGAGTCATCCTGTTACTATTTGTTTTTGATATAGACAGTAAACAATCTGAAATTTACACTAAGCGTAACATACTTTCAGCAGCTTTTTATCGGATCCAATAGTCACATTTAACTTGGCGCTTAACATCGCTTTCTTAATTTACTTTAGTATTAATTAAATTATATCGAAAAATTCCACTTATTTGAAACTTTATAGGTAAACTATGGGAATAAATGCGTTGCCAGCCATTTAAGGAAAGAGGCTGGTGGAAAAAAATTACAATTTACAAGCTCAGCAACGCCTGGTTCTTTAAAAGCTGAAAAATGTGGGTTGAAACGTAATGATTCTTTTTATAATTAAATGCCTTCTCAAAGCGAATTTATTTTTTTCTTTTAAGGTAGCAAAAATATTTTAATTAAATTAAAGCCAATGCAATTCAGCTGTGTGATTCTGAACATTTCAAACCCAAATTAATTTTTAAATAACAACCTTTCAGACAAATGTTAACGGACATCACAGATACTGCATATCCATTTCAAACAGCTAAACTCTCAGGAATTTCAAACAGTTTTAAATATCTTGTTTGTCTTATTACGATTTTGCATGTTTCTGATGAATCAAATATCCCTTTGTCAACCTTTACACCAAGCAAAAAACATAATTTCACATTTATTGTAGATCACTTTCACAATGTCCTTTTTTTGCACTAAATCAAACTGGGCTTCAATAAGCTGAATATATTCATGACATAAATCTGTTATTTAAATTCGCGGTTTAACGCTTTGCATTTAGAAAGCAAAGTTTGCCTTTTGGATTACGGCAATTATTAAGCACGCCCTTGCGCCCTTTTCAAAGGGTAAAAAGCGCACGTTGGAAGCCCTTTAAGTAAACAAAGTATGATCGACCTTTCCATTCGCTCCTGTATGGAATTTTACTGTTTTTTGTGCTCTATCTAAATTAAGACATTTCTGCAGAAATAACTATTATGTAATATGTGTATTGTATGTGCAATATAATTAGATTTTTTGCGAAGATCTTTCATATGGAAGCAAATTCTGCCCTTCTCTAGATGAAGTTTTCTATTTAGTTTTTAGCTGTTTGAAGTAGTATTGTTACTGGTAAACTTATAAATTAATTTTGCCCACCATATAAATTTATTTAAATTAACTTTCAAAGCAGGCAGTTTGCATTTTTTAACCTCAGTTTTTACTCCGATAGTAAGATTTTGACTTCGGTAATATCGAAAGTTTATGATTTTTTTATATGGCTTCCAGGTAGAGCGAGCTCTCAGTAACTATAAATTCGATCTTTGATTCGTCCCTTTTGAGTCTTCAGTTTAATATGAAGTCTTATCGAATCAGTTCGGTAAAGAAGTAGAAATTTGTGGAAGTTCTACATCGCCTATGATAGCGAGTAGTCGATTCTTCTAAGGTTGGAGCTTTTGAGTATTTTCCTGAGTTTCCTCTTTGTAAAATGGAAATTGACCAGATGATCTTGTAAACCTATTGAAATTTTTGAGCGACATTTCGTCCACATCTGCAGTAAATATTTTCAAAAGCGATGTTACTATACTTAAATATTCGGGCGAAAGAACAGATGCAATAAATTAAGCCAATACGCCTGATTATATATTAACTAGACAGACTCCGAAGTTTGTCGGATTACTTAAGCAAACCCTAATAATGTTTTTCACTAATTTTTGTTCTCCTTTAATTATTCTGAAAATGTAACTTACCCTACTAAATTCGAACACATTTTACCCACACAGTTTAAAACTGATAAAATAAAAATAGATTTCTAGTAATAACAACAAACTTTTTCGCTTCTACCTAGATCATTCTGAAATAGTTTCAAATTATTTCACTATTTTAAATCTCACGTTAATGAGATCCTGCATCTACTAACGGATATACATGCGGTTTTTTTCCTATTTCTAGAAATTCAGCAAATTGAGGAAATATTTAAAAATTTTTAAATTTACTGGACACAAAAAACTTACAAATAAGCCACAACCTAAGAGATTGCTGCTAAAATAAAAATATATCTTACCTAATAGGCTTTGTGCATCATTGGGTATAACTTTTGAGATTATTGGAAAAAAATAAAATACCAAAAAATACGGTTTTCTCAAAAGCGTTGTTAAAATATTTTTATATAAGTGAATATTCATCGCTTTTAGCTTTAAAGTTGCCAAAGACGGAAATCGACTTTGGAACACCCTAATTAAGAGTTCAGGAAACAGAAACAACGTATACAAAAAGACTTCCGTAAGTTTTTGATCAAATGGTATGCCGACATACTTTGGCTCAAAAGAAGACAATCTGAACTAATTTTTATTAAGAAAATAATGCATAGATTTGCGCCTAAGTAAAAATTAAGCAGTTATGAAGCTACCGCGCCCATTCGCATGCCGCAAGTGAAAAAATTTTGCGGGTCTTGACAGAAAAACTTGCAGAATGATCTTCTTTTTCAATGTTTTTTATTTTTTGTAAAATCTTGAAGCGTCCGTAGTTTTTGGGCAAACAATTTTTCTCTTTCGTTAGTAGTTAATTAATGCATATTATAATGAAGAAAAGTACCACATGGTCAGTCTTTTTGCATACAACGTATGTGGGGCGATATCGAAATTGACGAGTTCCAGATTACTGCACATTTCCACTGAAAGAAAAGTTAGACTGGACAATTTAGTGTTCAAGCTCTCAAGATAACAGACTAATTTTGCCTCTTTATTAACGGTGAGAGAGCACAAGACTCAAACTTTACGCGTTTTATTCCCTGATAAAGCCGGTTTTACCAGCCATTTTGTATTTAATTCACACGATTTTCACCATTCATGGCAATGAAGAAAACCATCATTAAAGGCGTATTAATCAGCTGCTGGGTTCGTATGGCATGCCACTTACAACTTAACTTAGTTCTAATGAAAGATTTTCCGTTCGATCTTCGTCGCACTTCCAAAGAAATAGCAATAATCTTAGATCACCCTCTATTTTTCCCTGATTAGTAATTTTGGTTTGGTGTTAGCTTCTTTTTGCCGCAATCGTTTAATTCATACTAACAAAATTTCGTAACATCAGCAATTTTAAAACATCAGGTCTGACACTGCAACTAAAAATTGAACAGCAAACTTACCACGACATGCATTCGTTTAAAATCTTCTGCAAGCTCGAAGTATTTACGTGATTATATCGTTCTTGTAGAAGTAGAGAGAAAAGTTTATTTAAGAAATTTTCAAATTTCGATAATGCACCTACTGAGAGAAAGTTACTGATCTGAAAGTATTTTTAGGAATTTGAAAAAAAGCAAAGTCGAAAAAAGTAAACGGATTATGCGAGTTAGAGCTAATAGCCACTAGCAGCAGACTTGTTCATCAACATGAGCAAAAACAATTTCCCGGGCAGCATGTATGGCAAAAATTAATTAACTTCATTTGAACAGCTTGACTATAATGAGGCGCGATTGCAAATTTCCGGAAAAAATAATGAGGTAACAAAATCCCAACTCAAAAAGGCATTCGATAAAAAACCTGCTATCACCGATGGTAAAAAAAATATTTACTATCTTTAATCGACAAAAAATGTGTACCAGAATGTAATCGATTTTTATAAAAAAAATGTCCAGCTGATTGTTAATTAATGTTTTTTGTTTTTCACTTCAGCATGGCATTGCATTGCAAAGTATGCAATGCTTATAACGCTTTGGGTAAAATTTTTGTTGCAATGTTTTGTTCACTTCTTAAGACTTGAGGTATGATTGTCAAAATATTGGTTTGTTAGTTTACTTACTTTCTAGCCATTTGCACTTTTCCTTCACGGGTTTTCATAAATTTTCATTTGTATGTCTGTTACCATATATTTTTAATAATTCATTCAAACCTTTGATATTTATCATCTTCAGGTAAGCCTATAAAAATATATAAAAAATTAGATTTAAAGAAATTAATACAAAATTGTTTACGCAGAATCGCAAATACAGCTAAAAAATATAATTTACTCTCCGGAAAAAATCGCGCAGAAAATGTAAACCTGTTTACCATCGGTTTATTCCCTATCTATGTAGAAACTATAAATGTAGGATTGGAAGGAATTTCTAATAGGTAGGTACATATGTTTGTGGCTCCAATGAAACACTCAATTAATAAATGACAAAATATACAGACAAAATGACAAGATAAAGGTTTGCCTTCCTATTAATAATATATTTTTCACAAAACTGTTAAAACTCAAACGCGTACAACAAATACAAAATATCAACATCATAAAACATTGAACGCAACAGTTTTTACTTTAAAATTATCTTCAAATCAGTTAAAACTGAAGGAAAAACTGCTGCACCCAAAAATCTTAGCGCGATCTTAATCCAACTGGGACAAATCAGACATGGTAGGTAGGTAGTACATCAACCAAATCGAATGGCACAAAGCTAAAATAGATGTCGACCATTTCTTAACACTTCAAAAGGCAAGAGATTATACTTTTCAGCCAATAATTTTATTGCAATTCTACTCGTTTTTGCACGTAAAACAACCAATTTATGTAGTTTTATATGATGTTAATTAATTAATAAAGTCTTTTAGACATACAAAAAAGCATATAATTTTTAATCCCTTTTGCAAAATTTTTGGTCATACACATACATTATTTATACAATGAAATTGTCTAATATCGCGGGTAGCTCAGCAGTTTGAGCTTCTTAACTTCTCCTGGTTGATTGTATATGAAAACGAATTGTTTTATTCCACATATTTAGAACGTGTAAAGATGCATGTTCCAAAAATATTCTTATTTTTAGGGGACACGCTGTATATGTTGGCAGAGTTCAATTTCATACCAAATTATCTGTATAGAACTATATTTATTTTAATGTCCTAGTTTGAAGGAATTTTGTGATTAATGACCACAGATATTTTGTTCCCAGAATTGGTATGATTAAGAAAGTTATACTTACAGAGCGGATCATCGTACTTAATGAAACGTTTGCACCGTGAACAGCAAACAAACAAATAACCGATAAACAGTTCTCTGGCATGGAACGACTGCCGGAAGGGTCAAAAAGGATATAATTTCCACATATAATGCATTTTTTAATTTCAGCAGAAACGAGACTAAAATTACTCTTTAGCTATACAACTGCTCCGCGCAAAAGAATAATTGGACCGTTATATTGTAAATTCTTCCGATGTTTCTGTAAAATTAAGTATTTTGAAACAGGCCAAACGTTTATGTCGACAGACGCATTCCAGCATCAAGTGGAATTGCTTTTAAAGAGAAAAGGTAAAGTTTATTTCAGCTTTTATGCCTGGTCGGATTATACATCAAAGTATAAAGCTATAAACATGGTATGGTTTGGGGGTGCTTCATACAAGACACCAAGTCTTTAAAATATGAAACTGACTTTCAGAGTAACTTTCTTGAACTCAACTTTTTGGGTGAAAAAACAACCTTTACCAAAGGCTTCTTTGCCTCCTCATCTGGAGGCGTTCTGTTAAGCTTGTAATTCGTCTTCTTTTTGACAAAATTTATCAGTTGCAAACAATACACCCAAAGAAGTTGAAATTTAATTCCTCTCGTATTTACAACAAAATCACATTTTAGTTATTAAAATTGCATTTTTATGGCAATATATTTGTTGTCTTGGAGGACTAAGGAGAAATAATGTTTATAGGTAGCATAAAGCTTTAAGGTCTTAGTTTGTTGTTAAAAGCGTTTTTTTAATGACAAATATTACAAAAATTATTTCGATATTATACTTAAACATGTTCTCACAAAAGTTAGTATTGATTGTTGGATTGCCCTTAATTTTGAATCCCTTCTTTTACGTATCTTGCAAATATCAATATTCCTAATAAAAATGCTCCGATTTATTTTAAAATCAAAGTTCTATTCAAATTTTGAAAAGACAAGTTCATACATATTAAATTTTTATATCTGCAGATAAAATTTGAACCTACTAAATTAAAAATCAGGACACGCACATCTGAAATGTTGTTTTCGAAGTTTTTAAGGATTTTTTTGCTTCTGACGGCAGTATAATCTAGATATCTTTGCTCCCAAAATTCCACATTTTTGAAGACAAACATGATAGTAAAAAAGTACAAAACACTGTAACACGCGTAAATGTTAAGGGCAAAATAAACTCATTCAACCCCAAAATCTACACCATCAGTATTTGCAAAAATACGAGTTAACGGTCAGGTAGGAATAATAATTGGTAAACTGTGTAAAAAACCTGTTTCCCATCTGAAATAGTTCGTGAAATATAATCGAAAAACTGGAAAAAATACTTCAACAACATATAGGTATGTCGGTAAGGGACTTCGTTGTCCTAAAGGTTTATTCGTATTTTTCAATATAAAACATGTTGGAACAGTTTTGTCGCTTAAGTTTGAGTCGCACTTTCATAAGGTTTCCCAACACACTAAAATTTAAAATTAAACTTCGCACTGATGCTTAAAATGCATTTGAACTGAAATTGTAAAAACGGAACCAAAATATACAGCGCGTTGCATTAAAACACTAACATAATACAAGAAATTCATACTTAAATGCCCCAATTTTCTGAAGGCGGTTGTATATTTAGAAAACTGCCAAATTCTCATCGATACACGTTCTAAAACACTTGCACCAAAATTTCATATTGATTAAAATCATAGATGTAAAGTTTTAATGCGTGCAGGCGATTTTACACTATTATGTCATCAAACGCGTATTAGATAAAAGACGGTTTGAGCTTATAACTTTAATGATATAATTAGACAAGGTTTGTCTTAGATTATAAGAATTTTGTTAAATACACCGGAATTGCTTTAACGCATTATCCCATAAATGCATTAACATAAAACCCGACTCACAATTTAAAACCATTAAGCAAGGATAATTTCACAGAAAATGTCAATATATTTAACATTTTGAGCAAATATCATGTGGATTTAAATAGCATTGTTTCAAAGAATTGTTACTCCAATTAGCAACTTTCTAAATGACGAAATTCAATTTCACTTTGAAGGTTTTCTACGCACAGTTTCCATTTAAACCACCCAGAAAGCATATATGATTGATGTTTGAGTTGCAAACTTGCCAATTTTGCAAAATTTAAGCAACCTCTGGGCATGTTTGTAACCAAGTAGGAAGTACTACGGACATTAAATACACATATTACATTTTGTATATTACAAAATCTACATATATTTAAGGACGGAATTTTAGTCTTAATATTACATATTATTTGTATAGTTATTGAAAAAATATTGTATTTTAAAGTATGTTAGACTAAAACAAATTCATTTATGTTGACGTAGTTTTGTAAATTTATCATGTTTTTAAATCTTTTTAATACTTCGCCCATTAATTTGATATCACTGTGTATGAAACTGGACTAATTGGAAATAATGAAATGCATACACAGTGCGAACACCTGAGTTGGAGCAAATGGTAATTTTTTTCTTGAATCGTTAACAGTTTCGATATAAGATTTCAAACTAGATAATAAATTACAACGACATCGTCTCAAGTGTATTTCAAGAATAAGACGAAGGTCCTACCTAGGTTGAGCAATATATATGTATTATCATTATTACTAGGCTGCTTAATTTTAAAAAAATAACCAACTTTTATTCGTTAATTAATGTATTTTTCAGTTTCAATCTATTTCAAGTAAGAAAATATTTTAAAAACAAAGTATCTATCTTTATAGAGAAATGCATCAAAATGACCACATTTTGTCACAACTTCAAGTAAAATCCAACAGTAACTTTTTCCATCATCAATATCTCAATATTTCTTGAAACATGCCCAATTACTTGAAATAAAATTCCGGTAATTTGTTTGCGATAAAAATGTTAATGACGAATTTATTAGGTGTACGCACTTTATAACATTTCTACTCTGTTCCATTTACAATAAAAAACATTTTGAATAATCTTACAATAGAAATAAAGTTTTGTTACCAAAATTAATATTACGTCATGTTAAAATTAGTTAATTAAATGGACCATGGAAAAATGTACTTGCTTTTTCTAAAATAATAATTTTAAGTTTAATACTTATAGTTAGGTAAAAGCCAATTAGTATGCAAGTTTCTTGTAAAAATTACACATATGAGTATAAACACTAACAAAACGTTTTAAATAATTTGAATTAAATTGTCAAGCGTACTAAATACTGTTTAGTAGGATTTTCAATTTGTTTAACCACATCAATCTCATTAAATCTTGAATAATTTTAACGTAGTGGTTTGGTAAAAAAAAGGTGAACTATTTTCAGACTAACTGACGAAATTAAGTGTTAAGGAAAAATACATCTTCCTATGGTTCATTTAAACTTAAGTAGAACCGGGTATCACAAAAGATCCTCGATTATGTGAACATCTTAACATATAAATCATCCTGTGCAATAAAAACTGAAGAGCGGTTGTTTCGATTAAATTGACAATTTTTGTTACTTCACTTGGTCCTAATAAGAATACGTGCATATTCATAATTAATAAACAATTGAGTTAGTTTAGAGCTATTATCAAATAGTGCAAAAAACTATCTCCATTGTATTAACAAACCTCTTATACAGTTCACACAACCGAGCATCTACAGTATTTAAAATCAGTTTAATTTAATTTTACAGTATTTATTTAAAATTTTTAAACAGTCCTTTATCCACGCAAATATGTAAAAAGCGTTGCGAAAATGGCGCCACTACAAGTTCTTGTGATACGTGAGACTCACCTTCACAACTTAATTCGGCAAAAACAACAGCTCTGCTAAATAAAAAATTGCAGTTAATACAACCGATTGCACTACTCTACACAAATATACAGGAAACCTGAGCCCTGGATAAACTCGAACTGCCTCCAATCGATTTTGTCGATTTCACTCAAATACTTGCGTTCTTGAATGTTACCAGGGACACTTTGGCGTTGGGTCAGTCTAGCGTCGTTACCATCATAGATTGTACCTCTCTAAAAGTCGCCCCCATATTTCCGGGTAAACTCAGCTTTTTTACTATACAGCTTCTTAGCTGAGAAAGCATTTCATGGCATTTAACGGATTTTTGGTAGCGCTCTTCGCGAGGAATGTCTACACCAAAGGAACCAACTGGTGACTGAATATTGCTTCGAATTACTGGGCCGAAGTGCCGAAGAATCAGTTTGAGGGTCGTACATCCCACTGTCATGTATCTGCAATAAAAACAAATGTTTCATACAAAAATTGTTTAGATTACTAGTTGTAACTATTAAAACTGATAACTTATAAATAATAGAGTTGCGTTCAATAAATGCCAACAGACCGGCAGAAAATGTATGGGATTTTTTTATTACATCTACTTTAAGGCAAATCGTTTATTATTAGTGTATTCATGGCTATTGTTAATATAGTACAAGTATTACATATTTTCAAAGAATACATGACCACTATTGAATTTTGGTCAATTTCTAGTTTCCGTCTCCCTCGCGTTTGGAGTTAAAAATATGTTCACCTTATAGATAATCCCTTTGAATATAAAACTAACTAGTTAGTTTCAAAGGATAATCCCTATACTAACCACTTTTCTTAGTGGTGTTTCTTAGGTTTTTACGCGTTTTTACACCTATTTTCATTCATTGAGTTTCGCTACCATGGCGTCCACGTTGTTTTCCATTTTGTTTGTACTTCATTTTTTCCCAGACAAATTTTGGAGGTATTTGAGTTCGTTTGGTTTCTTCAGTCACTTTTGTTAGTTTTCCTTAGCACTGGTTATGCCTTTTTAAAATATATATTTTGTTCAAACTTGATTTTTTCTTAGACTAGATTTTGTAGATATTTGTGTTAGTTTCGGGAAAAATTTGGAAAAAAATTGTTTTGAAAAAAAAAAAAAAACAGTAAAAATAAAAAAGACAAATAAAATGCATAAGAAAATATATGTGGTATTGATTTCGATTAGATGGCCATATTTCGATTGCAGACATTAGAATTCTTCAAAGTAATTATATTATTGGCAAAATATACGCAGTTTTGAAAACATTGATTGAATGAGAAAGACTAATCACTTTTGCGGCTTTATTAAACAGTTAAAAAGTAATAATTGAAGTTCAAACGTTTTTTCCTTCCGACCTAATATTCTTTCATTCATTCATTCTTATCAACTTACAACAGTTTAAGATCTAATATCATCTTACCAGTTTAAAAATGTTTCCATTAAAAAAAATAAACAAAAGTAAATAATCGTGTAGGAGTGATTTCCCAGTATCCATATTAGTAATGACGAGTTTATTTCATGTTAATAGTTTACACTGACAAATGCAGTTACTAAAGTACTAACTATAAACAGTTAACTAATATAAGGTTTATCGCTGAATAAAAAAAATACGATTTTAAACGTATAGTGGTAACACAACAGTAAGTGAACTTGAAGTTTTGTGTCACCATTTTTCTTTTAAATGTTTAAGTTCATAACTATTGTCTTATAATAAAAAACATTTTTTCACCCAACGGGTTCTATTTCTTGTGTGCAAGTTTTGACTCATTTGCCATTTTTTTTAACTAAAATTCTGGTTAATAACTAATTCATATTAATGCCGCCTGCAGACAATATTTTACAGATGTAATAAGGAATAAAAGTCTGACTAGACCTGCTTATAGTATTGTATTCAAATGAATAGCAGTTGGAAAACAGATTAGTAAAAAATTAAAAATTGGTTAGTTTCTGCTTTTAATCAGGTAATCGATTGCATCTTTATCGTAGATAATAGGAGTTGAAATTTAAAAAATTAAACGGATGAAATTCAAACAGGAAAAGTACTACAAACAGTTTTTTACAAAGGTATGGAATCTTGAAGTTGTTAAACATATGAATTCCAAAAAGGCGATACATGTCTATGCCCTCCCTATACATTTCACTTAACTTAATTAACAGAAACGAACAGAACGGGAAATGTCAGCTGTTAAACCTGAGAATAAAAACCGAAAAATAAAACGGAAACTGATCATTATACTGTAATGAATTTGAGTACGAAACACACGAAACCCAATAGTTGAACACATAGAACTTTGGGGGTGAGTTTGAATTACTATTGTTAGAATAATGGCGTGTGTTATAAATAATAACTAGAACCAAAAGCCAGAAAAGATTTATATGCTTATTTTACCTAGAACCTGACGCTGATTAAAATTAATATTATTTATATAAAAGTAATAAAATTATATTTTTGTTACAACTTGTTTAGGTCTAGTAACAAACTAAGTTAGTTACAATTTAACATTATTTGTTGTGATGGGTGATAAGCTACACATTTTGAAAAATGTACCTAAATTGTCTGACATTGTTTTATAAAATTTTACTTTTGTGTAAATTAGTTTCGTAATAAGGACAATAGCAAAAATCTGCTTTTAACAAATCGACGGCGGCAGGACTCTTTTAAGATGCATGATTTTCCTTTTAAATTAATCAGATTGAAACTAGAAGAATCAGATTCAAGTTATCTGTTAATTCTTATGGGTAGTGCATTTGGACGACAAAATGTTGTTTTATTTTTAAACATTTGGGGAGTCCACTGATTTGAATGAATGTTTATTGTGTCTTTCAACATCGAATTTTTGGGATTTTTGGAATCAAAATCGGAAACTCCATAGAGTAAACAGGTTTTCTAGTCTCGAATGGCTAAGATATACAATATACAAGAAAAATATATTTGAAATATTTTAGAAAGGTTATACTTTGAAAGGCATATCACCATTCCTAGAACATAAAATCGAGTAGAAATAAATCGTAGTACATAAAGAACGCCTATCCTTAACAGTTATGAAAAAGAAAACCAAAAAAAGTTCGCTTATTGAAAGAACAGATAGCAATTACAGAGGGTTAAAATAATTTGCCTAAAAACTCCCATGACCATTGCGAAGGGTTGATCGTGTCGGATTGCCGGCCCACGATTACGCCGCGTGGCTCTTCTCACGCCCATGAATAACTAATTTGCTGACCGTAGGCGTAACAATGTCGATTTATTGAAAATACTTTATGCTCATTTCAAAGAGCACTATGGCCGCTCTGATTTGCATTTAGTGCAATGCAAATTGAAACCGGTGCATGTTTATCCCCGATTTCAATTCCCATGACAAAATATTCAATTTAAACAGAATTGAAACTTGGTTTAAAATATCAGTCATTACTGAGTTTTATTATGTTCCAATTTATTTAAGTTGGATAGAAAAGTTTTATGGGGAGAAAACTGGTGATGTGAAGATACGAATTAAATAAATCAAATTTCTCGATTAAAGAAACATTTTCGTTAATCCCATTGTCGTTTAAAAATATCCGGTTAATTTTGTAATACGATAAAAAGCTTTGCGTTTGATACAAATATGAGAGTGGACCATTCGATTAAAAGTGGATGTTTGGTTAACAAAAAAGTACAGCGTGTGGTAAAGTATACTAAAACTCTTCATGGATAAGAAATATACACTAAAGAGAAAAGAAAATGTTCCCGTATAGGTATACGTTTTTTTACCAACAAGTATAATTACATATTATGTACATTATGCACATTAATCAAACAGAACATACAGAGTGTTTGGTGGAGTGAAATTCGAATTAAATCTTAGTCTGCCTACAAAACAAGGTACTTGCTAGATTGGATTGGAGGTAATGTCTATGTTGGAACTTTAAATAGTGCTTTGCTGGACTGCTTGTAAGATAATAAATGTATAGATTGGTGTCGGTAAAACAACAAAAAAATCCAATTTAATCAGTACACTCAGATTTGCTTAGGTAACTGGCCAAAATGTCCACCATTTACCTCGTATTCTTACACCTTCTAATTGCCGTATTTAAATATTTTATCATTCGAATTAAAATATCTTGTTGGTTCCTTGTGGAACGAGCTTCAGTTTGTTGTGCCTCATAAAACAGACCTTTTAAGTGACCCCCAAAGTAAAAATTTAAGGGACTAAGATCAGAGCTTCGAGCTGACCGAGAAAATTCACAATATTTCGTCGGCAAACTTTCCTTGTAAATTTGCCCAATTGAATTTCCAGACATACTTTATTATTGCCTATCGAATAACGGAGGTGTTTTAAACAATTTATAAAAACAATTCTGCCCTAATCACACATTTTATCTTCTAACTCGTGAACCGATAATCCGATTTTACGTTTTCCTGCTGATCATTGGATGAATAATTTTATAGTAAGGCGGCGTGTTTTTTATCTACTCCTCTCTTTCAAAAGAAATTTATCGTGATTTGTTTTGAAATGAAAGCCCTGTACTTATATAAATAATATGTAAATCGCATACACATTACTTATGTTGTCGCTTGGCATTTGGTCTTAATAAAATTTATTTACGAATTAAATGTGTAATAATAATTGTGAAAATTTGTTGGTCAGGTCAAAGTCAATTCAAAATTTAAGATAAAATAATATTGCCATTCATTCTAATTCCACTCAATTAAGATATTGCAAAAATAAGAAACTATGTGGAAATTATGTTACAATCAAAAATAATTCCTTAATCATTCCATATCTCCAACAAATTCACCACTAACATCCTGCGACCCGAAATCGTGTGATTTATTTCTGTGGGAATTTGTAAGACCGTTTAAGTTAACAAACCAATCGCAATTCTCGAGATGAAGCGGAACATACGACAGGAAAAAATCAAACTAACGGTTTCATTTTTTAACTCGATACAGTACATTGGGCATAAGCAGACCGAATCGGGGAGCAAATATCTTCATTACTATATAAGCTTTGACTAAAATCTATTTTTACAGGGGGTTATTACCACATCTTTGCCTCTAGTAGATCGATATTGCCGCTAGTATTTTAATACATTATTATTAAATAAATAGAAATTTATATTAAAACAGCATTTTGAAAAATGAATACTTAAGGCTCTCAGAAGATTCGGAAAAATCATATGTTTTACGTGTATCGTGACACCAATGAAGCCAATTTGAAACACTTATTATAGTACATGTTGACGTTTTCCTGCAATCAAATTAAATCCGAGAATGTTGTGCACCAGGTGAGCTTATCTCGAAAACCAAGCATTTCCACACTGATGTTAGGAATATTTGTTAAAAATCCATAGACGGATTCAGTCATTTAAAAGCTTACGCTTACTTTACAATCAGCATGTCTCTTGCACGAAAATTGGACAACTTTAAAATTTCAATAATCAAGTTCTATAATTTACTTATAAGAATGTAGTTGAATGAGTAAAAAATGTAGGTTTAATGACAATAAATTTGCACATTCATGTGTTCGTATCTACTGGTCTTTACAATTAATACGAGTTATGCATTGTTGAAACTTGGGGTCGATAATAACGAGTTACAATTGAATAGTCAAAATCAAAAACTTTCGTTAACAGCGGGTTTAAATATGTATTATTTTATATATATGTAACAATTGTATATACGTAACAATTTTCTTTAATCTGATTCTTAACTCATTCATTATGATTTTCGGCCGTTATTTACGATTTGATAGTTTTAACAGATTTTCTCTATAAAATAAAATTTTCTGAGTAGAGCAAAAATTTCAAGAAGTCAGCTGTGTTGTTGAATAAAAATTTAAATAGTTTGGAAAGAGTTTTATGTTGCAAATCCCGCTTCATACCCGAATAGCGCATCACTAATAATAAAGCACTTTTATTTCCAACCACGTCCAGATATACTATGGTAGTAGTTATCTAATACATCAGCATCGAACGAAACTGCACCTTAATTAAATTTTACAACAAAAACTACTTTAAATCTGCCTAAGGGAGTAATTAATTGAGTAGAGTTCTACATTCAATAAAATGTTCTTCCATGTCTTTTCAGAAAACTTTGACAAGTTGATCATTTAGTTTTATTCGGCAATTAAATAACAGGAAATTATTATACAAATAAATATGACGTAAATATTATTCCGTAATTTCTAAATTAAATACACACCAAGCTCTCAAATCATTTAAGTTATTACTCTACTTTATCCAAGACTACATCTAAAATTTTCTTAAGTAAGTACTATAACTATACTTTTTGACTTTAGCCTCGACGCAAATAATCGTTTGAGTTCGAAATCCTCTTATGGTTGGGATGAAAAGACAATATGTATTTCAAAGAACAAGAACATCATGATATATTAGTTTTATTATTATTCTGATCCAAAGGAAATTTTAAGCGCAACAAAATGATAATTGTTCTGTTGGTTTTAATAACGCGTTAAAATTGTTAATTATAATAGCTTTTATTGATATTGCAAATGAAACAGTTATGAAATAAAATACAAATATATTTTCATTTGATGCGCCCTAAATACTTATTATTCCCTGGCGATTGATAAACAGTATTATTTCTATTTTAAGCATATAATTCATTATTTTCCGCCAACATAACCCGATTTACTATTCTCTATTTATTATTATGTAAAATTTTTTAACGTAATTAATTTTTAATGTTCCTGTGTTTTATGAAAATTCGGTGGTTCAAAATGCAGTTTTTGATTTAGAAAACATTGTGTTTAGGGCATATGCCGTTCAAATACGATGGCATCTAAAAAATCCCAACTCTGCCCAAAAGTGTATTTCTAATTTTTTTTATGGAGCGAACAGTTTTTTAAAAAACAAACAGCGTTTGCAATTGAAAAGTTTTACCTCAAAAATGAAACCAGACCTCCAGCAAAACCGATCAAAACTTATCAAAATACACAGTTATTTGGTTTATGTTCTCTTATGTTTTTGCCAACGATCCTCACTCCATGAGCACCACTGATTACATTTTATTGACCCAGCAATTTTTATATTCGCTTCAATCAATTTTTAGTTCTTCGTTCTTTCAGTGTATACTACTATTTACATTGATTTATCCTAAATATCGTTAAATTTATTTAATAATAGTTTGTTCCCTGTTAACTGTAGTGAAAACATTATGTCCCCACCTACAAATTCAGTAAAATCTTCCGATCATCCGCATACCATGTTAAAGCCTGACCATGATGAAGTGCGAAAGAATCCACATCATTGGCAAACAAAATTACTTAACAGGGGCATTATTTCCATAACTCGAAAAACTTAAACAATAATTATATGAACGGTATTCACTACTGTCACCCTACCACTGAACCATTTACCAGCCCATGCAATGTTTGTATATAACATATCAAAACTCTTCAGTCATATTCAAATTTGAAGAGATCTCTATGTCACGCTGAAGAGTTCTCGACGTTTCGCATCAAAGAGACATGGGCAACATGACACCTAGGGTGATTTGTTGAGTTCAAAAATTGTCACTTTGTTTGCATTATTAATATGCATATTATGTTGAAAGGAAGGGTTGCTTTAACTGTTGTCGAAGGATTGAGATGTTGAAGGTGAATATTTGACGACCGACAGCTGCTACCGCAAACGGTTTTATTCGTTCCGATTCAAGAAAACCGACCATAATAAACTATGAACAAGAGCGGTTTTGAAAAAAGTTGATTGACCGATTTTCAGTCAGAAAGTGTGTCATTTTCGGGCGAAATACAGCTGATGGAAGCTAACCGTACTTGAGGGGTGCTTGAGAGTAACACAATTCAAAAACCTGTAATTTTGTAAAATCGGTTTAGTTCCGTTTCTATTTTCCAAAATGCATAATACAGGCTTTGGGAACCTAAACTAAAATTAAGACGAAAACAGCAATTTGCTAACATTATTTCAACTTTTATCAGCATTTCAAGTAGGGTTATTTGAAAATAAATCTTTAATATTTTTTTTTCCTGATTAAGAAAACGTTGCAAAATTTCAATGTTATGTAGGCTGAACTATGCACTTTCCTCGATTTATTGGCCAATAAAGTGGGTCAATTATTGAAGATCACCACATATAAGCGTAAAGCGGGGAGTCAGGCTGCGATAAATTGTTCGATTTATTGCGGATTTAGAGCATGTAGATTGTAAAAATTTTCTAGAACTTTTTGGTATTAGAATTGGGTTATCTTGTTCTTTTATTGCATTACATATTTTGAAAATCTGTGTTGTATGGAATCAGTTTAACAAATTAATAAGAAAATTAGTCGTTTCTTTGGAGGTACAAGCAAAGAATTTGGCTCTTGGTTCATGTGCTATGACCTACACATCCTCACCAACACAAACGAACAGAACTAAAGTATTGAAATTTATGTTGGTTTTACTAAAATGGCAGCAAGTTACTGTGAGAACAATATCCAAGTGTGAATTCGATGACGGTCAAGGAAATTCCTTCAATAATTGGCCCAGTTTATTGGCCAATAAATTGAGGAAAGCTGCGTAATGTAATACCAGCAACAGAGTTACCCAGGCATAGTTAGGATTGACGTTGTACAGGAGGTTGAGATCATTTTCTACATTTTTCTAGGGTATCTCCGTAATTATTAGTGCTATAAAAAAATCATATAGGTGTGATGTGCTCTTTTTGGGTCAAACTCAAATGGTAAAATTAAAATTTGAAAATGTTTGGTTGCTTAAGAGACGGCAAAATGTCCAATTCAAAATTTTCGTTACTATGATTGTTAAATAACCCGCCGTCTTCAGAATAACTATACGTAATCAGGTAAAAAAGCTGGGAAAGGTTCTAAGCTCATTTTCTTAAATTCAATACCCTGCAAATTTTAATCGAAAGAACATAATTTTGCATTATCTTTAACAATGGAACACACCATGAACAATATTGTCATATATTAATTTATTTATTAGGTAATTTGTTTATTTAAACTTTCTTTCTTTAAACCACAGTTTGTCATGAAACAAAAGCTTATAATAATAAGTAATAGAGAAACTAAACTGTGTTGATTTTATATCTGGAAATATATTATTTTAATAAAGAAATAGCTCGCACAGTAAAGTAAATTAAATAACAATAGCAACTTTGAAACGAAATAAAATATTCAAATTCCGGTAAAAATATCGGAAATTATCCCAAATGTTCGAAAACTATTCCGTTGTTTTCAATGACCTTTTCACATCTTTATCGACCGAATCTTAAGGCATTCACTTTATGTAATGGTTTTATTTATTCAAAAGTCTCATGAATCCTTTATAAATGTATTTTCCACCGATCCCCCCCCCCCCAAGTTTCCAAAGAAATAACCTTTTTAGATTCAAATATTCAATTGTTCCTTAAAAAAAATAAGTTTAGGACCGATAACTTTTTACCCGACCCCTGCATACTTATTTCGAAAACGGTTCAATATAAATATGAATATAAATAATGTAGTGTCAATTTGAAACTGGCAATTTTAAAATTGCCCTCTGTATCTCTTAAACGAACGAACATTTTCCATTTCAAACTTGACCCATAAAGAGCACATGACACATATATTCGTTTTTTTTATAGCGCTTAGAATTAGGAAAACGCCGCGTCGAAAATGGGACACACCGTACACTAATAGTTTGTTTTTCAAGCATCGATGAGACTTTCCACCCAAAATCCACTATAGATTTAGCAGTCAAATATCGAGCTGAATACACTGACTTTCTAAAAAGTGTGTTTCTGCCAATGTAAGATTCTGCCTAGATGTATGCAATATATTTTTCCCCTATAAACGTGTTTTAGTCGAGGCTCGTTGGAAAATTTCCGTTTTGGTAATTTTGGGCTGTATTTTACAAAATTTTTGCAAACAGGGTGTTTATTTCAAAAAAATTAAAATACATTTTTTGTCAAATTTCAACTACGAAAATTTTTCCAGGAAAAACCTAAATCGAAAAAGTTATACTGTCGCTTTTTTAGGGCTGATATGTGAAGATAACGAATGCTGCTTAGTACACCTGCTTGATGCGAAAAACTACATTAAATCATCCTCGAATTTGCTCTCTACGATTGTGGTCTTAGCTTTCGGACACCCTGTGTATTGACCCGCCGTCTACCAGCAGGATGCCTGATCCTGTGTTGCGCCAATTGTAATATGGCACACGACATTCAAATTCGGCGCCTTATTGAATAGCAAACGGAACAATAACAACACAATAACGATGCCGACGCCCCGCAACTCTCTTCGATATGATCGTGTATCACTCCACCCTAATGAAACGTTTCAAGTAGAGCATGGTGCAAAATAATGCTTCTTGAGATGAAATTTCTTTTATTGTTCGGATATCGTGTAAAGTGTCGATTATTCATACAAGTCTTCAGTGATATTAATTATACCATCCCCCAATCCACCTGACGATTGGTAGGTCGTATATATAGGGTGATTCAACTTGTTTGAAATTTCTTTTACGCGGACGCGACCTTGCTCTTGTAGATGCAACTTTAACTTTGCTTTGAAGAAATACTTTATAACATTTCGGCCATTAGGCAAACTAGTAGCACAGCCAAACTTCAACAACAAACAAAATAGGTCATAATCTACAGGGTGATTCAAAATTGGCGTCATTCCTCTGGAAGTGTTGTCTGGCGCTGTTATAGGAGTATAGAAAAAATAGTAAAAGAAATTAATTGTTATTAAAAACTGAGAAATTTCCAAAAAACGATATCAGAAATACGGCAGCAATGTTTTTCAAGGTAATCTGTCTAATTAACATTGCGCAAATACCTGTAGCTTCGTAATTATTTAAAACTCCGGTAACCATGGAATTATACAGAGTGACAATAAGATAGACAAGGATAAACGGTAAATTCAACAAGATTCGTTGACTGCGCGACGTACTTTCGACATGTCAACCTGTTCTCATAACATCGAATTCTGCGGGGTTTGGTGTTTACATAAATAATCCATACAACACCAAACATTTGAATGGTTAACTGCAAACAAGCTGGTGCCTGAGTAATCTTCTTATTATCCACTCTTATCAAGCAGCTTCTCGTATTCAGTTAATTAACTCGTGCTCCATTTGTATCTCCTTGTTGGTAGGAATGTAGCCCTTCCTCGGTATTTATTTGGTGCTTGGAAAAGTGTTAGTTATTGCGCTCTGAGTGCCCCTGGAAGGCCCTGTTTCGATGATGCCCAATACTTGTTCCTCTGTGTCTGGAACCCGAACATCGATTGTCGTCCACTTTGTTCCCGGAACCACTCTCCTCGCCCTTTGTTGGCGTGAGTTCTTTCAGCTTCTGCTATGTTACTGTAGCATTTCCCCTGAATTAATCGCATATTCGCAAATTCGTGAAAGGAAATTCAAAGTAAGTCACAGTTTGACAAATTATTGTTATGATTGACAAGGGCTATTCACCTGTAACTATCTGTTAATGACAGAAAACACATTGCCGTTGTGATTTTTCATCAAAAAATTGTAGAAGAGAACTTTTTTGATATCAAAAATCGTCGTAATTTGAAGCAAAGATTGTAATTTTTCTTTTTGAATGCTTAAGTATTCCAATATGCTACCAATTACACATGGAACAATTTCTAAATAATGCTTAATAACAAAGTTGAAATTTGATCTTCAACTGTTAATATCTTCTAGAAATTTTCGAAAAAAAAATTTCAATATTTTCCTTGTACTCCCCAAGTGAGCCTCTATCACCCCTTAAAAGGAACGACGCCAATTTTGAATCACCCTGTATATTATTACCGATTATTCCCAAAACACAAATTTTGAAAACCATTATTAAAACTACTTTTGAGCATCTTATTCTGCTGAAAATAAGTTATGAAAGCAGAGTAATAAATTAAATTTTAAAAACGGTTTTAAGAAATTCTTAAGATAACAGGTTTGCCTGACATCGAATGAAAAAAACATTCACGTTAAGTAAATTAAAAGATGTGATATATTTTATGGCAATCAATCAATCAAATCGATTTTTTGTAATATTTCAAAACAGATAAACATATTAATTCACTAATTTATACAACATTTATTCTTGCAAAAATATGTAAGCTTTTGTACTTACTGTTCATATTTACTCTGCAGCAGATCTATGAGCTTGGGTAGGATGGTTACGCAGAGATCCAAATTCCAAATAGTGCTAAAATAAAACAATGCAAATATAGGTTAATCCAATTTAACCACATATTTATAAATTAACACTTTAAACAAAGTATTTTTACTCAAGCAGTGAATATACAGCAAATACTGCAAATATGCAGTGACTTGGATACATCGACAAACAATCGGCAAAAAATAACCCAATATGTCGCCTAAACAATCGCAGAAAACATTAACTCGCAGCAAACAAAATTAATATTACCTTCGGTAAAAAATAAAAACTCGCAAATCTTTGGCAAAAATCAAAAGCATGGGGCTTATAATTTTGTTGGTTTGCTATATAAATGTTTCAGAATCTCAATTTACCTTCATTGCTTGAATGAAATATAAAATCCGATCAAAAATTTCATGCGTAACTCAACCTAACAGTCAGTTATTAATTATTTCTCAAAAAAAACATTACACGAATAAAAAACATACTTACTATTTATTATTGATAACTCCTAATATGTCAATTAAAATGCTAATATCGTCCATGGAGACTGCTGATTCGACAGAGTGTTTGATATCCCGGTTTCTAAAATGGGCAAGAATTAGCCTAGTATTGCGGTTCCTAGTTGAAAAAATGCTCTGCATTCGTTCATGCCCTCGCATTAGCAGACCAAGACCTTCGGCTTCTGACATTTCGGGAAGATAGTTCCTGGAGCCCAGAATATCAAAATTTTTCTAGAAAAAAAATATTAGAAAAATTAAATTTGCTTAACACTCAATTTGCTACTTCAAAGTTTTACTAGCTTATCTAAACAGGGTTTCCGGGAATTAGACCGACACTAGATCTTCCTGATGGAAGAGTCACAATCCCAAGTATCTATCTAGTATGATCAGGCTCCCACGGCTCTCTCCAGCATCACAGTTAAACGGCGTCATGGATGTTCTCTTTCCAGGTCAACGTTTCGGCTGTATATATCATGATCAAGAAGACCAGAATAGTGACCAAGAACTTTTATGTATTGGTGGTTGTCCTGACATATTTTCTTAAGTTTTGTCTTTGCTCATCATCATTTATAAGGCGAATATTTGAAATCTGGTTCTGCATTTGATAAATCTGGTATGATTAAGAGGAATTTGCCAATCCAGACGGTTGTTTAATCGATATTGAACAATTTGGAGCATTGGTTTGCTGACGTGGATAATACCAATAGACGGTAATTTTTGCAGTTGTATTTTAATCCTTTTTTGTGCAGCGGGACAAAAACCGATCGACTCCAATTAGAATGCCACTGACAAAAATCACAGATCTTATTACAAATATCATGAATTCATGTGTCGTCTATTTCTCCCATACACTCCGCTCCGGATGACGCGTTTTTCAGTGATCGAATGGTATCTCATGTCTAAGTATGCAGGGCTCATTTTCAATTAGAAAAATAACAATTTACATTCTGAGCAGCAATATTTCCTCGATACAAATCTGCACAATAGCATGTCCAGATGTCCAAAACTCAATCGAGTCGATTCTCGCGCTAATATGCTGAATGCGAGCCCAAGATCGCGACGAGAATTCGGGCGTAATGGTTATAATTAAGGGCATGGTGCAAAAACCGGACAGCTCCGTTTTTCAGGATTTTACAGCATTAACAAAAAACTACTTTATCTGAGACAAAAAAATTATTACAAGGTGGAGTTTTCCTTTTATTGTGGGACACGTTACTCGAAAATGTTATTTCTATAAAAATAAAAAATACGTTTTTGTTAGAACGGAGCGGGGTGTTTTTTTACAGAAAAGATAATAGGAAAATTAATTTTACGGTAAAAAAATTGATTTTTATTATAAATTACTTAAATAGATACCATTGGTTTAAAATATCTCAACTTTGCTATCGGGGGTTTCCTGCAGTATTTATGGACAAACAGCATTAAATACACTATCAACCAGGGACCGAACGTTCGCAAGTTTTTTGGGTTGGTTGAAACTTTTCAAATGTTCTGATAAGTTTAGAATTATGTCCTGACTGACTTCAACTACAGTGCATTTTCTGGATCTGTTCTTTACCAAATCTCTCTCCAACCTTTGGGAATATAAACTACTTCTTGTTGCGCTTCTCTTTTTCGATTAGGACGAATGATCACAAGGCAAAAAACGATGCCCTGGTTCCGGAAACTGATGCACAATTAGCCTAATATTCCACCAGCTAGATAATTGTCCCGCTTTTGCTTGTCCCCGAAGTTACCAAATTGGGACAAACTGTCTGGTTTTGGACGTCATTTATTTTCAAAGTACGCTGGTACTTGCATTCACAATCTGGTCCAGTCACTCGTGGGGGTATTATTTTATTTTTCCAGTTTACATGTTCTTCACCTTTAGCTTTCTTACTTTTTATGACATTAAATCTCCAAGCATTAATACTTCTTATCATTTTTTTCCTTTTTTGTTGTTAATTATTATTGTTCCAGGCTCGCTAAATACACTGCTACGGTTCTCTTCTTCATGCGATGAATGATATTCCTTACCGCTGTCTTCGAAAGGTTCAGATTCACTGGAGGAATTATCCATGATTTAAAAAGCACTAGCCCGGATCAGATCTATTAACCTAACCCAAACTCATACAGAATACCGTATTGGGTTATTTTCGATCAGCTGATGATTTTATTCATAACCAGGTCGCTATATTTTAACTGAAACCGTAAAAACTTAAGAAGAAGTAAAGAACACGTAATGTGAATTTCATCATTCTAGATAATCATCAATATGAACGATTAAAAACCATGTCAAAAGCCCATCTTCAATAGCCCTACATTCTTGGATCAGACGATTTAGATCAAATAATCTCTAGAATTTTGTGCCTTCGTCTGTCGGTCTAGTTTTCAGACACCTTCCTGCTACTTAATATTATTTGATATAACGCACAAATTGTCGCAATTTGTATTATTCTTTCATACTATTCGAATTTTCCATTTATATTCAAATCATGAAAAGTGTCAGATTCTGTTAAGCTTTCAAATACACTGAATCACTTTTGATTTTACAGCGTATCAAAATATTAAATAAATATATTACTTACAGGCAAAAAATCATCAAAATCCACACCAACAGGTCTGTCTATACAAGAAGGCACAAATTCGTTTTCCTCAACGGGAATATCATCTGGTGAAAGTTTTTTTACATATAAATCTACTGGTCGATTAGTTATATGTATGGATTTAGGCACTTCAGAATTCCTAATATTCTTCACTGCTGAGACATTGGGAACACTCGAGTTTCGACTGGGCTTTGAAAATGAGTTTTTTCTAGATGTTACTCGAGAAGAGTTCGTTCCTAGAACAAAGATATAACTAATTAGAATTTTAACTAATAAACATTTAATAAAAACACGAATGTTATACTGTATTAAAAAAATGATAATCACCTCGAGTAATACTTGCTTCCGATGCACTGTGCTTCATGCCATCGCTTTGACTTTTCGTTCGGATTCGTTCGGTGCCTTCTTTAACGCTAGTTTGTCGCTGAAGGCTGAATTTGGGTGCTGGTTTAGGCTTGTTACTTGGCAATATGTTTTCCCTATCTTGCTGTTTTGTAAGACGCCTCAAGTAAACCTAATAAAAGAAAAAAAATACAGTTATAAAACTGAATGTAAACCATAAGCAAAATTAGATTATATTAGCAGGAATTATACTTACTTGATCCAAATTTGATTTTGACCTAGAAAACTTGTTGGGACTGATATTAGGGGGTTCTGAATCAGAGTTAAGATAGTTGTTCACACTATTGTCTAAAGAGAGGGCCTCGACGTTTTCAGTCATATTATCTCCTAAAATTTGGGGCTCAGTTGGGTAGTTGTCGTATACCACAGGAGCTGTAAAATCGAAGTGTTAGCATCGAGTAAATAAGTTACATTATCTATATTACCTGATGTAAAATCGCGTTCAGGTATTTGAAATGGTTCAGGTTCCGGAGGAGGAGTTCGAGCTACTGAAAAAAAAAGTGATTTTTACTTATATAGAATTATATACATATTGGAACATGTGTAGTATGAACTTAAATATATTAAATAAAAACTATACAGATAAACGTTTAAAAAAAATTCGTACACGTACATTTCGATATCAAATTATTTCTTATGACGTCATTAATGTTATGGGTCATAACGTCATTAAAAAAAAAACGAAGCTCTGTACACAGCACCATTAAATTCTCCATAGGTTACATAACAATTTCATTACAATTTTTGTTTCTCAATGCCTTTAAAAAACTATTGTTTGCCCACTTTATTATCTCAGAAACAGTAAATAATCACCAAGATTTTGAACTAGAATCATGATTTTGATTCCTGAAAAGGATCAGTTTAAACAAGGGAGTTCGGAAGTCTCAGAAAAAGAATTTTAATAACAGAGGAAGAAAATTTGTCATCAAGCCCACAGATCGCAAAGAAACTAAAATTCCGAAAGCAGGACAAATTGCATACATTCAAAATTAATTTCGTACATGAACTTAATAAGGATAGTTTTGACCAGAGTTTTTTCACAGATGAATTATTTTTCTGTTTAAATGGTTCTGCCAACAGGAAGAACTGCCTATATTAAGCACCTAAAAATCTAGACTGGATGGCGGACACGCATACACAACAAAATCCTATCAAAATCAAAAAGGACAACCTATGGACAGGGATTATATGTGCTTCAATCATCAGTACGTTTTTAATATAATGTTCTCTAACTGGCCCTAATTATTTACAGCATCGACGAGAAAATTTAATACTTTATGTAGATTTGCTGTTTTGTATTCAAATCCGGAGTATCTCTTCTATCATTCCCAATTATTATCTATGGTTGCAGCAAGCCGTCGCACATCCACCCACTCCACACCGTTCACAATTTATTCAAACTTATTTAATTATATAATTTTCCCAAGAACAAATGGATTGATAGAAGAAAAACTTAGATTAAATGGTCTGCCAGATCTCTAAAATTTACGTCAATCGACCAAATAATATTGAAGATTGGGGCATTGTAAGTGACCAGACGAATCACTCACCAAGTGTGACAAGAATTTAATTAAACTAAATGGTACCCAGTTTAAAAACGTATTTCAATGCTTGGCCTTTTTTGTCACTGCACTTTTTTGCAGTAAATAATATTATGATATTTCCTATTTATTACGATAGTAACACAAATTACTTATTAGAAGAACGCATTAAAAACATGCAAATAAAGTACTTAATTTCTTTTAAATCTAAAAAATAGTGTTATGTTGGAATTGCAATCGAAATCGTCCTGATTTACTTGATCTTTCAAATGGCAATATCAAAAAGTGGGGTTGGTATTAAAATAAATTAAAGCATAACTGTTAAATAAAAAGTAAAGTATGGAAAATACTTTTATGTCAAATAGTGCGCATTTGTAAATTAAAGTGTCAGAGCAATTTTTTCATTTTGATAGACTTTGCTTAAAATGTTTCATATTTTACGTTTACACTGTATAGGAGGCAACAATAAATAAAACGGCTTTAAACTCTATATAAAAAAATTATTCAGCTTTAGGGACAGTTACTGCAACTTAACAATACGTTTTTGAACATTTCAATACGGGTGCAAGTTTAGGTAAAGACATACATATATGTTGGCATAATCATATCTTCGGTATCCGCGCATAAGTAGGCAATAACACTGTAAATTATAGGGAAAGCAAACATGACACCTATTGTTTACAAAAACAATAGATATACCATTTCAGTATAGATGAAACATAACAATGAATCCTCATTGGTAGTATGTACAGAATTAGACATTACGGTTTTAAGTTGCATGTAGAAATGGTGATCTTTTCACAATAGCAATACGCAATTATTCACATCTCAAATAAGTAAACGACTTGGTGAATTTTCATTCTGCATTAATTATCAGACACCTACAGTGATTTTGAACAATTATGTAAATAAATCCTCGACCAGTATAATCGAAATCATTTTGCATATAGTTTTGTCCACTTCACCTTTGTAGAGAAATTTGCATAATATCGATAATTAAACTACAAATATGATGGTTTTTGCGTCAACGAATTGAAACCCACGTGACTAAAATAATACATTTTAAAACCTTTTATTTATGTATTGTATATGTGCAGACTGAAGTGGTTTTGAAGAATTTAGAAATCAAAGTATATCTCATAAAGTAGGTGTACGTAGATCTGCTGCTGCATCATCGGAATCCATGGAATCTACGGAATCTCACGGGAATGTGAATTTAAGTAGCTGTATACAGTATCTAGCAAAAAATAGATATTACACATATTTATATTTTATTGAGATAAAAGCGTAGCAAATTAAATGAGAATAATAAAATAGTATTTAAAACCCAATATACCGATAATAGCTCGGTGACGTATTTTACAAATGTGCCCCTATCCTACAGCTTTGAAGTAATGCATTTAAGTGAAAGTGTAAATTCCGATATTTTAATAAATATCGCGATGTTTTGTCGTAATTTTTGCTATCATGTCAACATTATAATAGGCCGGGACAAAAGAAATCCATTAATTTTACGTAAACTTCATGACTTTAATTTGCAAGTTCGAATAGTCCGATTTTGGTGAAATATGCACTGTTTGCTTTATAATTTGTGGTTATTTTAAAGGTAGCTTCATAATGCCTCTCTTATAGAAGCTTTAATGTAACTTTAACAGCAGATTTAGTAAGTTTAACGGATAGTATATTTTGCCATTAAATCACTATATGTATATACTTTTTTACATTACATTTTTATTTTAATTTTTACCACATAATTAAGAAATATTGATTGAACGATAACCTAGGCTACACGTAAAAGCAAATTTCCTTGTAATTCGGACAAAATTGAAATACAATTTGTATTTCGTATTAATATTAAGTAAAAAATCGCTAAAAGTTTCAATAATCCGAATTACATACAAATACATACTTCTAAAGCCTTGTACACGTGATAAACACGTCTTTTGTTGCCTAACGAGTAATATATCGAATATAAACAGACAGACAGAATATAACTAAGTATGATCCCAAAACCATCGTACAAACCGCTAACTCACAGCCAAAAAGACGAATTATTACGTAATTTAAACATTGCTGCAATTACAATATTAACTTAAATAATACCGTTTCTCTACTTTCACATTTCTGAGACAAAGTCTCTTCTGAGACCTTAAAAGTGTTGAGAAAATGTTTTATTTTTTCCCATCAGCATTTGATGATGACTCGTAAACTAACACTAAACTTAAAAATCACACCAAACCCTTTTATAAATAAGTAAAGATGTAAGCATAATAAAAGAGTTAAATGTATATATTAATCCGGATTTAACAGTACTGTGAAAGTGCTTTTTGTATGTTGATGTTTGTTAAGAATCATGCAGCTTCTTAAAAAGTAAAAGCTTGAGAACTCGGAATCCGAACGTGGCATCGGTAATTATATTGTTTTCTGTATTTTCATTATAAAAAAAAAGAAAAAAAAAATTAGAAACCCGTACAAGACCTAAGCAATGGTGAGGAACCCATACAAGATCCAAGCGAAAAAAAATTGTAAAAATCTCGGAGGCACATTTGAAATCATGATTCAATTTCCGCTTCAGCTAAAGGCCTGTGTTATAATATATGAACATATTTGAAGTCTGCCTCAGCCCATCAAAAACTTAAATACCAAAATTAACGAGTTGAAGCCATGTTTACAAATGTTTTATATATTTGCGGCTTGTATGAAAGCATAGAACATGTAAAAGACATACATTAAAAAAACTTAGGCAGTCCTCGTTAGTAATAAAAGTATCGTAGAACCAAACATTCGACTTTTTTATAAAACAAAGTCAAACGTGCTTATTTCACGAGCAAATCAATATTACATGTTAATATGGCCTAAAATAGCATTCCAAGAATAGCGTCAAAACCTAAATAATGCAGCAGGCAGACTAGACAATTGTCTATTTTTATTCAGATTGAATCTGTCTTCATTATGATCATTAAGGATAAAATATCATTATTTTCCGTTATTTGCCGGTTTTATCATATTAACTTGATTACTACTTACTGCCATTTTCAATAATTACCTTGGTTGTGATCTTACAAAGATCAACCATCACAGCTTATAGAAATGAAGAACAAATAAAGGTTGCAACATACGTCTTCCTAAACAGGTGATTTAAACCTTGACCAAATCGCTAGATCTATATTTAACGATCTCGATGGCATTCAAGCCAAACAACCTTTCTATATATATTACATTTTAGAATATACATTACACTAGCAGACATGAACCTCATCGGATAGTTCGAAATTAAATTGGGATTATAATCAGACAAGTGCATTTTTTTTAAATCCCAACGGTATACTTTGCTAATGGAATTAATTTATTCAAGGATGCATAACAATATTAAATATTATGCAACATATAGTTTAAAATTCTGGTTACTTTTACTAAGTTCTTTTCCGGTGTCTCGGCAGACCTTAAAAGGCAGGTCTGGTTTTTGGATCTGGTCACGAGCCTCCTTGTAAACTTGCATACAAATCAGAATTCCGGTGTTGAGCATATATACATTTTATTTAACAAGCAGACGTCTGTACGGGTTGTTAATTAGTAAATATATAATTGTAAATCAATAATCAACAAAATAATATTTACTTAATTCTTACTCCCCATAATAACGCACTAGTAGTTATTTGAAATTTGCAATGTCGCAAATAATTCCTGCCATATCAAGAGCCGTGAACTAGATTCCCTTTCGTACTGATTATTTGTATATCGGTCTAATTACCGTAGTGTAAAATATAGCTATTAACCATATCTGGGTCAACCAAGGACACAAATTTTCATTTTTAGGCCACTTGAATATTTGCTTTATTGCGGTTAACTTCAAGGATAAGAACCCCAATACTACTTCGGTCTTTCCACACGAATTTATTTCATTAGCTATTTGAAAACAAATTTTATACATGTATGGGGAGGACTCCTGTTCATCAGTATTCGTCATTTTATATGTAAAATTTTGAAAAACAAAAAATGTTTTTTTAAATTCCATTGTCCTCAAACTCCAAGCTTGTTACCACCCGATGTAGGGCAATTTTGAGCCTAAAAAAAAAACAACCCTTTCCACCTGTGAAGCCATCTACTGGCCACCGGATCCGATCGAAATTTCCGATTTGCTGGATTTTTTCATCGCATCACATCAATTTCAAATAAATTTGAGACTTTCCTACTAACACAAATTCGAAGTCCTAAAGTCAAACATAATTTTAAGACAAAGGTTTTTGAACAACCGATAAAAAAGACAGCAGAAAAAACCATCGGGACAACTAAAAGGAAAACGACTAAATCATGGTTTAACGAAGAGTGTCAATCAAAACTGCAAAAAAGAGAAAATTAGAAAAGCCATGATTCAGCAGACAGAAATATGCGAACTCTCGTAAAGAAACCAGGAAGTTCAAAAACAGACAAAAACATGAATTGAACGTTCAAAATACGAGATGATCGAAAAGAACAGATCTAAACCCGCTTCTAGGGAATTCTATGGGGTAATAAAAAACGAAAAACGAAGATATCAGCCCAGGTCGGTCCCTGTGTCGAATAGTGATAAAAAAGTAAGTACTTACATGGAGAATGTGAATCGAAATAATAATAGGTGATAGCAAAAACTCAGTTATTCATTTTATTAAATTGACCAAATCAATCACAATTTTCACCTTTACTACTTAATTCCACGTGAAAATTGGAGAGAACAACGAAAGCATGGTAATGCTAATTCTATACATAGAAAAATATTAATTCTTAATTAAGTAATTAATCATCATGCACGAATAAGTTGAATGACAAAACAGAAGTACATAAAATAATTTTCTACTAAATAAATGCATTACTTAATTCGTTTTGAAGAAATAGGTATGTTAGAGGTTAAAAATATTGATACATACTTATGTAGTAATAGATTATTTATTGGAACCCATAAATCCTGTAGACAAGATAAGACAAAGCAATTTTCGACAATTTTATTTTATTGAAAAGCCAAATACTTAGTATAAATTGAAGAAAAAACGAACACCACTTAGGGACCATGCATTGCGAAGCCTTTTCGACCTTCTTAGTGATGGCGGCCTAATTTGAATATTTATAATATTAATGGGTGGGTGCGTCTCACCGTAATGAGAGAACGAGAACGAGTTCAATTTGTACTTTATTTATCGTTGACTATTGAGATTATTGAGATCAATAGGCCCTCAATCCGTTGTAGTCAATTTATCCGAGTCCCCAATTTAGTCAACGGGTACTGGGTGTGAGATTCCCACAGTACTTAAATAATGGTCAATTAAGATACTGAACAACAATGAAATTAAACTTTCGGTAACAAGCAAGTGAATATTTGGAAATGTACCTACTAATCTCCAGCATCCCCAAGAAAAGTTTCGAGTCTATTAGCTCTCATCAGCTGGGTTCATTGCATCGGATTTTCTTTCGCCCATATATTTTACATTGAATGTAAGCAATGAGTATGATGATGCTGCTGTAATTGTTTATGGTTTCGTTGTTGTTCAAAAATGTTCTTATGACGGAGTTGCTTCAATTAGGAACATGGTTGTGTTTCTCATAAAGCAGTTCTACAAAAAAATAGTTCTGAGCCGATGTAAAATACATGGGTGAAATAAGCGGCAGATTTTGGTGTTGCTTCCAGGCTAAACCCAGTTGATGATAGGTAACCGGCTCGAAACTCCTGGGATGCTGAGATTCACATCTCGAAATGTTTACGATGTTTTAAACTAGTAGAATTTTAATATAACACACTAACGTTTTGTATATGGCAACTCATAAAGAAAGTTCATTCATATCATTCACTGGATTCACATTATTTTGATTCAATACATTTCAAATTTAACCTGAAAATATTTCATAATAATGATTTATCTGAAATAAATATGTTTTATTGCGAAATCATTCTAAGACATAATAGAGGATTTGACGCGATTTAGACGATAAAATAGTTAATTTCCGTTAAAAACATATCTTATCAACTTCACACTAATTTCTTGCGTTAACGTAAAAATTCGATCAGCAAAATTAACGTGATGGTGCACATACTTAAATGAATTGTAGTTTTACTTAGTCGAAACTGCAATTTACTGTTAATAAAAAAATAAGCAATTGGTTTACACTTTCATCAATCTCAATCGATTAATAAAAAAACAGAAGAGTTAATAGTGAATAATGCGAAACAAGAAAAACTAAATATAGAAGGACTAAATATAGACAAAAAATAGGCGAGAAAGGTTTATGCCATTCTACTAATTCTGAAGTACGAAACAATACTGATGCTGACTACCAACCAACTGCAATGAAAAGGCGACTAAGAAAAGTGATCGATCTGTTGAATGTGCAACACTTTTGAATCAATATAGCTTGAATTGTACAATATTGCTTTGAAAAAACCTGTTCTTATCGTAACACTGATAAGGGAAGGAAATTCGCAAAAGCTGCTTGAACAAAATCCATTACTGGCTATTCACTAGAGAATGAGACAGAAAACAGTTCACGTTAACCAGATGATTGTCCTAACAATAGAGATGGCAAAAATGAAAAAAAACAGTAGGTATAGCGGATATTCTTTCCGAGAAGATTAAACTTTGAAGGACACCAATAAGTGAGGCCACAAAAGAAACATAATCAAAACTAACCCATTTATCTAAAATAGAAGGGATAGAAAATGGACTTTGCCAGCTAAAGGTAATTATTTTGGGTGTTTACAGGGTGTTCTATAATGATGTTCAAATAATTTTAGATATGTCTCTTCAATAAACTTTTTGAATTTGGGCTGCTATTCATAAGACATTCTGTGACTTAACATAGTCACCATAACATACAGACACAAATAGATACACCGTTAAACTGCAGAAGTCGGATGTAAAAAGAGACAAAGTTGCATGGGTTGCAGAGTTGTCCAGAAATGTGTTTTTAAAATACTTATTTTCCCCTAATATCACTATATTGCCAAACTCTTTTTAATACGTTTTGTATTTAAGGCTTCTAACACATTGTTCATTTTTAAAATGCCATTAGAGATATTTATCATCAACAGTTAAATAAAAATAGATCAGGTCGCCTAATTTGCAGTCAACATTTCTGGTACTGTATATTTACCAGTTATTTATACACATGTGTTAAAATAAGATAATAAAAAAATAATCTGATAAAAGATAAAAATAAATTATTTCTCAAAAATTCGAGTTTATCTAAATATGAGATATTATAAAAGTTGTCAACAAAGTGTGTCATACATAGTATAACATGGCTAAACAACGTTTTTAACCACATCTGAATATATGATTCGTCGTTGATTTTTAGAATGTTACCGCTAAAATGCAGTTGAAAATATTGACGAAAAGCAAAAGCACATTTTCTAAACAAGCATCTAATAATTTCTTCAGATCCTTACTTCTGTGAATTTAATTAATAATCATGGAAATATAAAATTAGGTCACTTTTGCCTTTTGAAGAGGCCACCTTCCCTTTGGGGTTTGAAGAGTGTGAAAAGAATATATTTTTTAAATTGAGTTTAGTTTTCGAATATAAGTATTAGATCTCTGAAAATGTAATTTCAACTTAGCAATATTTTGAAGTAATTCCATGTTCAGTTGTCCAACTATTGGCATTTTTAGCATTTCAAACTTAAATTTGCACAGTTTCTGTTTTAAATTTATTTTTAGTTAGAAAAAGTGACGTTTATATAAGCACCGAACAAGCACACAGTCTAAGAAACGAATTGAAATATTTTGCTAATATTTTCCTTGGTTTCGAACTTTTGAAGAAACTTTGTATCAAGTAATTGTAATTGTATAAAGTAAGCAACAGTAATTAATGGTTAAAGAAAATTAAATTCCAACAGTTTTATCATCAATGCTTGCAAACAATGGAAAATTGGGCTTATAAAGTGACTTCAAAAATATTCATCTGATGATAAAAACATGCGCAAAAATTATGTAATGAGTGTACGGTATTGAAAACTTAAAATCAATTAACGAAGTAAATTTTGCAACATCAAATCAACTATGAGAGTAAGAAATTGATAGCTGCATCGGAAATTTTGTTTTTAGCAGATATTCCTTAATAGAAATTACAATAAAAGCGCAAAGATTTGAAGAGGTTTTCGGCCTAAGGCTAATGGCCTTGTAAACCTTAGATGTGAACTTATATGATTTCAAATGTAAATGTCTAGAAGTTGTTCCGCAAAGCAGTACTGCAAATTACTCTAACAACTTTGTTAAGCGAAAATAAAAATCTTTTTAAATATATCTTAAGATTGAATAAGAATTAACTACAAATCAGAGAAAAGAAAAAGGTGTTGACCAACAAGCAGGACAAGGTAGATTTCTAGATATTGAGCTTTTTAGCAGGCATGAATAAAGCACATTGAGAGAGGAATTTTAGAGGCCCTAAGAATGCTGGGAAACGTAGGCAGTAGAAATCAGCGGCGAATTTTATTTATTTATTTATTGTCAATCCTCGATCATAAATAATATAAATGGGCTTTGGAGTGAATAATACATCACGTTCCCAATAGTTTTCAATTAGTGTATATTTAAATGCTATAACACGACAGAACGTGAAGCAACTGGAGCACAAAGAAATTAGCAGTTGGTTAACTTACGGGGTGCTCCGAAATAGCATATACAAACCCAAAGGAGTAATTGTTTAGCTTATTTCATGAAAAGAAAAATTTTATATACACATTTTCGAAACCTATTTTTTTATCAATCTACGCAGTGTTGGTTTTTTTCTTTAGTCTTTAGTTTTTCTTGCTAACTTCTATTTTGTTTTAGACTCTTGAATCGTATGTTACACCTCAAGATTTATTTCTGATAATCTAATTTTTCAATCTCCCTGGTAATTTTTGGTCTTGCTTTAACAGTTTTTTCAGTATTTGGGTTGGTGATTTTGTCGTATAAACAGAAATTATTTTTCTTGTAATTTGTAAATTTCTAATTTATGCATACATTATTATCATTTAAACTATGTATATTATGTGTTGAAACAAATGTGTAAGTTTTTGTAATTCGATAAATAAAAGTAAAAAATGTTTGGCTTACTTTCGACAATTGTTGTAACTTCGGTACTTTGATTGTGGTTAAAAAATTAAGTATTATGTGTAATATAGTACTTGCTCATAGCACGTAGTTTTAATTTGTAGCGGTTTACACAATCGCATTTTTATCTCCACAACGGTAAAATTACGTGAAAACCAGAATCAACGAAAAAAACGCAAAATTATGTAAATTCTTAACAACACTCCATATTTAAGCTAAATATCGCGAAAACCACTGCGGTTATAGTTCATTATCAATTAAGAATAAATAATTACATTGAATATTACACTGTATTCAATTATCGTCAAATACGTTTTATTTGTTAAGAAAATTAGAATTATTTGCCGCATCAAGTATACCTTATGGAATACAATAACTGGGGAGTGCCCTTTTGCAACCGGATGTAATATGGCACTCAAGCAATTAAAGCTTAATAATATAAATTATCGATTTCTTTGTCCTTGAATTCAATTGTAATCATATACTATTGCATTACAACAATTAGTGTTGGGCACATATGTTAAAGTTTCATTCGAAAACCGACGATATTTTCAAGAGCCTTTGCTGAGCTAATAAGCCATGTAACGTAAGAATACCTGCTATCAGCGAATAACAGGACAAATCCAGCAAAAGGAAACATTAATTCCTTTACTGTGCTTTCTAAGAATTGAAAACTTGTCTGGCTACTAAATAATCACAAAAGTACCTACCTATATAAGAAATGTTGAAGATCGACATTGAAAAAAGTTGCCAACATCCATTTACGAACAAGTTAAGAACCAATTAGCAACAGTTTCGCCTTAATTATTGATAGATTCAGTTTTAGTCATATTTCTAGCCAACTTTCTCTTGAACGATTTTACTCGGACAAATAAAATAGTAGCTTACTCAAATAATCTCGAAATATCTATGAAATCACGCTTATACAATAACAAATAAGAAACTACTTACATCCTTTACCTCTGAAAATCTCGTGGTAATCATTCATGTTAGTAATATCAGCAATTGACTCCTCTTCGGGATCGGTTCCTGACGTGCTTTCTTCGATAGTTTTCACATCCAAAGTTCTGCCCTTCAAACTAACTGGCCGATCTGCTTTAGAAAAACTTTTCCTGAGACTGGGATGTTGTGTGAAAGGTGTGGCTGGTTGATTTATTGTTGGGGTAGTCAACGAACCCATAGGAAAGCATTTTTTTAAATCCACTACATACACTTGAACGTTGGTTAAGTAGAATGACGCTCCAACCTGAAAAAGAAAAGTTGTCTATAATAAACGAATGTTTTCGTCAAAAAAAAAACAAAATGAAAACTTGCTGGTGCAACAGTAAGTTAATACTTAAGTAATAAGTTAATACTAAAACAATAACATATTAGTTTGACTGGGATATTGACTAATTCTTATTTTAAATTTTTTTTTATTTGGGTGATTTGCATCAAAGCCGAATTTTCTGGTCTTCAATTAATAGAAGTGATTAGAAGTGAGTGGACTTTTTAAAAACTAAACATTAAATTCATTATGGAAATGTAACATAGGAACCATCACCTAGTGGCAATTCTATTCGGGATCCTACGACACACTTAGAACTCACTTATTTATCAAGAATTATCTGCAAAGGAATATGTTAAGTACTACATTTCGAAATATTAAGTTTTTACACGATGTCCCTAACTAAGCCTTGCAACCGAAAACTGTAGATACCTCAGGAAGAAACACTTTCTTCCTTTACCATTTTTTTCTGTGTGTACCTGTGTCTTCGTTTTGTCAATTGCTAAAATTACGCCTATTACTAGCTACTTCTTCGTACTGACTTTATTTTAAGGGAGTTTTTGCATGTAGGTACTTCAGTGAGAAAGGTAGAAGGTGCATCCAGAGGAAAAAGTTCTTCTTTTAACTCCAATAGAACTATCTTTAAAACAGAATACTATTAAAGGCAAACTTATAAAAACCAGACTGTACGGCAAAATTGAAAAGGCAAAAAAAACTGGAATTTATAAGTGAATAAAATAGTTTCTGAATGTAGGTAATACATTTTACATAAATAATACCTCAAGAACATAAAATAAAAAAACTCCAATTACATTACATTGAAATTACTTGCAATTTTATTCACCGTTATTTTTAAACATTGAGATTTAAGTCAGTAAAAAAATATTTGGCATTTTGTCAAAAGCAAAATATTCAAAGCGACTATTTTGTAGAGTTGTGTCCCGTAATTTATATATAAATTTAATATTCTAGAATATATTACGTTTTACTTAATAAAGAATTCGTTCTTTATATGATAAAGTGTACTCAGTGTCGATTCTTAACAAAAGACGAGAGGATATTAGGTCTTTCTACAGGCCTTAAATTTGAAGCAAAATATTCCAATAAAAAGTGTTGTGTGTCCACCTCAACTATACAGTACTTATCCACATTTTTAGTGGACAAAAAATGCGAAAACATGGTGAACAATTTGAAAACTTTTCAAATTAAGTAAGTCTGTAACTGAAAAAATACACTTGCTTTCAAATGTTCGTGTAATTTATTCTCAAATAATTAAATGTGTATTTACAAATATTTTTGTTTACAAAGTTTGCAATTCGATAAACTGTTTTGAAGACCAATTTTTAAATATTAGTAGTAAATACTAGGTAATACCTTCAATACGAAAATCAGACAAGGATGAGGAGTGAGCAATAAATTAAAATGAAACAAAACAAATATGTTGGCCAAGAAATAATAAGCGCCTAAAACAAAATCACATTTTGCAAGTCAAAAAAAAAACACTTTAAAAATAGATTTTCCTAAAAGCCAAATTAAAACTAAACTCTGGTACAATTATACGGATGGCATTGGTCTGGGAACCACCAAAGCTCTTTAAAATGGGTTAACATTGGAACATAAATTAACTTGATAATGCGGTTAAGTATAACAACTTTTCCGACAATTTCCTTAAAACAAATAAAATGGGGCATATTATTTGCTTGCTTGAACTGTCTTCCGTGTGGTTCCTCGCGACATCTTAAATGATGTGTAGTGATCGTGTAAGAAGGTAGCAAAATCAACAAACAAATACGTAAAGCTTTACAGCTTAAGCCAAAACGGTATAAAGCTGTTAAATTTGCCTAAATCTACCGTTGTAATGGTCTGGGAAAAACGAGAATAAGTTACCTATATCATCTTATCGTTATGTTAATGTTGACTGCACAAGGTAGAAGACTTCTGATCAACCCAATTTCATTGTTTAATAAGTACATTTGTTATATAAAATCCCGATGAAATTACCAAACTACTTATAATTAATTAGAAACACGGACCATGTAAAATTCTGGATTGACTGAAATTGTTATTTTATTTATCACATTTAGCCTTTTAGCCTTTTTTACGGGAATCTCAAGTCTCTTACTTTTGAAATGCTTAAAAATATTGCATACTTAGTTACTAAGACTTGAAATTGATCTGAATTGATATTTGTAGATTGTTGCTAGTTAATTCGTTGCTTAGATAAATAATAAAACCTATTAAAATGGGAACGTTGAAATGATATAAACTCGCAAAACAACAGAGAAGAATGTAAATCGAGTAGCGGAAGCCGTAGAACGTTGTAAACTGGTACAATCAAAAGACAATTTCATTTCTGTGTACGTTATTTGAATGAGTAAAAAACTGCCACTTTTTGTATGAAAGTCATTATAACGAGAGCCAAAATAGTCGATACAAGACCCAAAAGTGTCGTTTATTGAACCACGATCGCGTTTGCCGGCAAACCGTCAGGAGTTCGAAAAACGAAATTTCGCCTTCGTATGTAACATTATTTTTTTATTTCAATGCATGAAATATCACAACACTTTCTGTCCTTATATCTGAAACTACTAGTTTTATAGTGAACTCCAGACGCTCCTGTATTGGATGCAATAATCCTTCTATTCACTGGGAAGTTGTTTCATTTACCGCTCTAATAATGCCGATACACGACGCACTTTTCCCCGATTTATTGGCCAATAAAGTGGGCTAATCATTGAAGGTCACCAGTATGAGGGTATAGCGTGCAATCGGGGTATGATCGTCATCAAATTGTCCCATTTATTGCCGACTTAGGTAGAGCATGTTGAAAATTATTTCGGATTGTGAAAAATTCCTTGAAACTTTTGGTTTTCAATATTTGTTGTTTGCTAAAGGTCCGATAACAATGTTAGCAGCGTCTCTTGAAGTAAAATGACAAAGGAATTAGAAAATATTTCTTGTTTTCATTGTGTTTCAAGTGGTGAAAAATATGTGTTGAATGCAAAAAGTTTAGTAAATTAATATAGAAAATTAGTCGCTTGTATGAATGGCCACCTTTATTGGCCAATAAATCGGGGAAAAGTATGTAGTGTAATACCGGCATAAGAAATTTGTAATAGGATTTTCTTGCGTTTTTTTGTAAGAAATGATCAGCTCTTTTAAATTGATGCTTCCAAAAATAGTAACATTATTATTAATTATTAAACATTATTTTGTCTAATAAGGCCGAGCCATTCTTGATTCTCTATGCACCAACAGTTTTCAGCATTCATAGCACTTTATGCGCCAATGAAGCTACGATAATTGTTAAGTAAAGAAAAGTGAGAGATGAGATAATTCTCTACGATTTAATTAAATCCGCTTAAGCTTATTTGCTGCTTATAGGTATACCTAAGTAGATATACTTAAGTACTAATAATCATTTAAGCAGTTTTAGAGTTAACAATTATTGAAGCCGTTGACATCTACAAATAAGTAAAGATCAATTGACACCACTCCCATGTAGGAAAAAGTAAACTTACCAACTGATTTTGAGCAGTTGAAATATCACAAACATTTCCCCACAATACAGGAACGGAGTCGTGAAGTCTACTCGGTTCCCATCCGATAATTTGAATGTAATCGCGCACTGCTGCAAAAAGACTGTCTCCATCAGGGTTAAAGCACAGTGATCTTAAAGCCCCTAAATCGCGTTCACTTGACACTAGGCTGAAATTTTCCAAGTCAAAGAAATGCACGGACCGATCTAAGCCACCGGTGGCAAGCAAGAATTCATGAGGGTGAAACTCAACACAAGTCACTGCGTTCAAATGCTCATCGAACTGTTTTAATACCCGTCCAACCCTTAAATCCCAGATTTTCACTGTTGAGTCCTCACCACCAGAAGCTACCCATTGAGCATCTGGGCTGAACTTAATACTGTTAACAGTCCCTTGGTGTCCATTGTAGCTATAGATAACTCCTTTCTTACGCGTATCCCAAATTTTAATGGTACTATCTCCACTACCGGACGCCAGCAAATCCCCATAAGGGTTGAAATCAATGCATTTGATATTTTGTTTATGACCATTTAGTGTCCGCACTAATTTCGCAGCTTCTAGATCCCATACTTTTAGCGCGCCAGCTCTAGAACCCGCACAAACCAGCTCTTCAACTTTGTTAAATTGCACACAATCCACAGGAGTAAGATGCCCACTTAAGGACATGAAGCAGCTTTGTTTTCCTACTGCCCATAGGTTGACTTTCTTGTCATCGCCCCCAGTTACCATAACTCTTCCAGATTTGTGCCCTAATGCTAGGCAGTTTACATTGGCATTGTGAGCCGCAAAATCCTCTGAAAGGGGATTTTATTTTAGTTGTTTAGGGTATAATAATGTAATTTCCTGTTCTAGAAAACTAGCAATGGTTTAATACAAGCAAATAATTGCCTTGAATACTTACGAAGTCTCCATGATCTTGTGTTGAGGGAGGCCATTGCAACTAAAACCAGTTTTCATAAAACTACCGCAGGAAATACTCATTTTAAGCCTATAGTTAATTGCATTTTCACTTTCTGATACCAACTACTTTAGAACATGAGAACTGGCACTGCATTCAAAACAAAAACACTCTTTTAATCACAGAAACTCGGTAGATGAGAGTAATCCTCCGTCCAGTTTATATCTCTAAAGTGTCTATTTTATCACAAACCGACCGATCTCGAGTCAAATATTAATTAAATATAAGAGTAAAAGAAAACTATACGAATTCAAATGGTGATTCGAACATAAATCCCATAAGAACCATAGTTTTAAGACAATTCAACACTTTTTAGTTTGACGTTAATATTTGACTACCTGCAAACAGTGTTGCCAAAAGCCACAAGCTTCTTTTTTATCGGGTTAGACTACCGCAAGAGAGGGGGTAGATTCGGGTCTCTGGGGCGTAGCCCAATTATTTAATTATATTTTACTATAACAATGACTGTCTGGAATTTGTCAGACGTATTAATATTACGTGTTTTGGCTATTTTTTTTATCAACGCAAAATCTTTTAAACGACAGAATTAAATTATTATTTGTCTTTTTATTATTATTGCAGTTCTAATATTTGTTGTAAACTTCACATTTTACATTGAAAAATCTATTATTCATTTAATTTTTTAATATTTGAATTTATAACTTAAGTTTTGTTTCAAAAGCTTCAGACATTTAGCTAATACACAAATTGCACCTGCAACGACGTTTATTTTCTTTCAGTTGTTCGTTCTCCCATCTTTGTTTTGCTCAACATTTTTGCGCAACAAGTAAGAGAAACGTTCATATTTAATATAGTGGCTTTAAAGGGCATTGAATTTGAATAAATTTATTATATTTATGATCTGTAATAATTAAGGGAAAATAAATTAAATATCGGCTAAAAATACAACATTTATTTAGCTTTCTATTTCGAATTAGGCATTCCAATAACTATCATTTCGTTACAGAAATAACGCAAATGCAGTATTAAAATAAGGGATACCCTTAGTATTGCATGAGAGTATTTAGCATGTCCAATAACTCTTTATTTTCACAGGTTAATCTAATGAAAAGTTGAGAAATAAGTTAAAAACTAGTAAAATTTCATCTTAACTTCACACCAAGAGATATATTGGTAGCGACTAGTCATAGTTTTGAAATTGAAGATAAGCTTGTGTTATCTATGAATGATAAAATCTTATATAAGGATAATTTGGAAGACCGAGGAGATGTTTTTATTTCAAAGAAAGAATAGTGTTTAGTTCGTGAAATTAGCATTTATAATTTTATTAACAATATGTATGATAAAGATTTTATTTATTTTTTGTGTCTATTATTTTATTTTTGTTAAAGATGTATTGAAATGTTTAAAGAAATATTATAAATATACCTATTGCCTCTTATGTATATTTTAGTATTTCTGAAAGTTCATGAAAATTCAAGTTTTGAAAAACGTGCGATTTTATAGAGCCCTAATAGCCCTAAAATAAACCCTTGAAAGCCAGTGAAAGAAAAATGCGTCTACCGATTTTTTATGATATCTACCGAAAAATGTCGAGCTTATCTGACCTGGCAACGCTGTATTACTGTCATCAGTGTCAGTGACTGGAGCTGTAAGTTTTTTCCTCTTGCTTTTGGAGATTGTAAAATAAGCACTTTACGGCCCACATTAGAAAGGTAATGTAATTTGTTAAGCTCGAAATTATTCTGTTAATTATTACACGTTTTTTATTAATATAGAAAATGTTTTATTCAAACTGTACAACATATTGTCAATAGGCCACATGTTTGGACCTATTTGGGTCCTTTGAGACAATGTTTCTATTTTCAAGCCGGTTTTAGTTAATAGAACTTAATTTTCCATTCCAGTGGCCCCATAATCTGCCAAACAATACGGTGTGTAACAGCCAATTCAATTACTGCATATTTTCATGTATACAGGATGATTTACGTAGACCGTGCATTAGAAGTTTTCCATCTTGCAGTTGCTTTAGAAGTAGTGGAGAAACCATGTGAAATATATTTAGCCCTCTAGGTATATAGAATTTGCAAAATCCATAACCTAACTTTCTTATTTTAAATGCAAGCCCCCAATTTTTTTAGTATGGTTGGATTGGCCTTCCAATTGCAAGTTTGGGTAATCCCAGTTTTCAAAACTTATCCCTTAAGTATAGTTTTTGATATGTGCCAATTGTTTAAGAAAAAAATGTAATTTCAGATGTTTAGAGAAGAATTTATTGGCGAGTTCAATTACCGATGTGGGCGCTGCAAAACGTCAAATTACTCGAGTGACAGCTGAGACTTGTCAGATCTGTTTTTTCGGAGTTGATGACATTTTTAACATGAAACAATAGTTACACACTGTTCGATCTGTTTCTATTTCTATAAAAGCTTGCAAAAGTTGATTAGAACGAAACAAATCACAATCAGATGTAAACACCAATGTCAACAGAACAATGTGTCAAATTACTAGTTAACGTGTAGTTATAATTTTAGCCACCAGGGTGCGTTTGGACTTTTGAACGCGCAAATTCGACATTGGTGTTAACATCTGATTGTGATTTGTTCTAATCAACTTTTGCAAGCTTTTCATTTTTGTTTTTTTTTTCATTCAATTCATTCATTCATTCACATTAATTTTTGTTACAATTGCAATCCTCATTTTTTGCTTGTGTACCAACTCCTACAGATAGACTCAGAAGTCTCAACTGTCACTCGGCAACGAGTAATTTGACGTTTCGCATCGTCCTTATCGGTAGTGGAACTTGCGAATATCTGAAGAACGGTTCTTTATTCAAAATCCAAATTCGGTAGGTAGTTAGCTGAAAGCCCAAGCTAACTCCCCAGATGACACTAGTTTGGTATTAAAATCACAAAGCATTGTTTCACATTTTAATGTTAATAATCTTTTACAAGTTTTATCACCTTACGTATCTGAAATTGTTCTTTCTCTACTACCCTTTAAAGTTTATCGTTATATTTACGAAACTCTTTTATATCACAAAAATCTTGTACAGTAATTTTTTTAGTCAATTTTTTATCCCAAACCGCATGAAGGTGCCCCCTACATTCAGCTCTGTTTGAGTTAATGTTGCAACACCTTATTTTTTTTGCTGTAACTTCGACTTATTTTTATTTTTTAGTTTAGTGAGATAGTTTCTAGTGGGTTATACACACACGACTCACTTGCCTAATGGCTTTTCATTCTCTAGTCAAAATTACAAATTTTATTTCAGAAGATAATAGTAAGGAAGGAAATTGATGTAATTGAGGACATTCGTTGCAACAAACTAAAAACTATAAAGGTTTTATTAAGTCATTTTGGTTTTGTTATTGATGAAAAATAGAAACTGAAGTCAATACGCCATTGGCGCAAGTATACCTTTTTGGAATGTTGATAATTCGGGGAAAACAGGGTGTTCAACATGCAACATTTAATTCGTATTTTTTCCGGTTATTCTGAAAATGCTTGGGATAGGAACTTAACATTTTACGACTTTAGATGGCAAAGAAGATCCGTTCTGCAATATAGAAGTTCCTCATATAGGAACCGTTCGCTACTTGCCACGAATTTTGCCGATATTTGGATTAATAATTTTTCACCTTGTTCGTGTAACATCAAATTTAGCTCCAAGCCCGAAAAGTAAATATATCTACATAATATACGTATTCTTGTTTCATTTAATTGGTATTTTGATAATTATTAAATACTTATTGCCTAGAGAGTCGGGAATCACTTCATCTTCTAGACGTATTTTTGAAATTAGGCTCAGACTTCAAAATCAACCAATTTCTTGGAAGAACAAAACTCTGGAGAATTTCTCTACTTTTACGCTTAATATTCACCTTCCGTTCGAAAAATACTTACCAGTTAAAAATACAGATGCATGATTAATTGTACATTGCAAAAAGTGATTTGTAGGTAGTTACATGCAGATATAAATATGCATTAATAAGTAAACTTATTTACCCTACGCCATTGCTCTCCAATTTTTTATGTTCTCGAACAGTTTTCATGTTGGGCGTACGTTCTTTACTTTGGTGACTTGAAACAGTTCAGTTTTTCCACTCACTAACACTTTATTTCGTTTCACAAACTCTATTAGTTCTTATTTGCGCTTTTTAAGGTTGCTCTATTCAACTCTTTAGTAGTATGTATTTGTTACTGGCAATGTAATCTGCAAAATGTCTAGGCATTCTGCTAACGGACCAACTCGCCAGGTACTTTGTACAATCGCTACTTCTTTGGGCAATCTGCAAATTTACTACGGTATTTTCTAGTTAATCTAAGTGTTAGGTATGTTTAATCTTCACATTTACTCTTTAGTTTTTTTTAAAGCAAAGTTACTGTTTTGTGCTGCAGATTGTACCACTTTGTAAAAATTACCGCGTTAGCAAGGAGGCGCCTTTTGATTAGTAATTCGTTTATATTCTTTTTGGAAATAATTTGGTAATAAGGTTTATAATCCAGTGCAAAAATTATGCAAATAATTACTTGGCTGTTCCATACTGTATACATACTAATCTACGTACTAACTTACTTTACAACGAATTATTCGAGATCATATAACTAATCGAAACAATTTGACATTTAGCCTGTGAAATAAGCAATCATGAGTCGGTTCTTTGCTGGATCAGATTCCGGCTCGGACAGCTCCTCTGAGGAGGAAGTTCAGCGTCCTGCCGGACCAACTATATTTACTGTGAGTCAGTTGATATCTTCCCTTCCGGTGCAAATTTTACACTACTTTTTTTTCAGTTTTCTGATGATGAGGAGGAAGTCAAAAGGGTAGTTCGTTCTGCGAAGGAGAAGCGCTATGAAGAACTCACCAATCTTATCAAGCAGATTAGAAACTTTAAAAAAATCAAGGATATGTCAAGTATGCTAAACAGCTTTGAAGATCTACAAAAAGCTTATGTAAAAGCCACCCCAGTCATAGTAAAGGAAGAAAATGGGCAAACTCCGAGGTTTTATGTCAGATGTCTTGTTGAAATGGAAGACTTTATCATTGAAACTTGGGAAGATCGGGAGTTTAGAAAGAACATGAGCAAAAATAATAGGTTAGAAAGAAATTTTTTTTTATTTTAGTTTATTTTTTGCTGATCAAACAACTACATTTACAGTAAATCATTGGCTTCGATGCGCCAAAAACTAAGGAAATATCTTAAGGATTTCGAAGCTGATATCGCAAAGTTCAGGGAGACCCCTGATCAACCCGATGACGATGAAGAAGAAGAGAAAGGTAAGTGAATTTTGACTTGAGGCAAAAATAATTTGAGCTACAGGAAAAACTACACATATTAATTATGTTTTAGTTGAAGTGAAAGAAGAGTCCGACGACGAGCAACCGGCTAAGAGCCAAGTCGTTCAAACGCCGGCTGCTGCTTTGCCAGTTAGAGACTCAGATTCGGATTCTGATGACTGGCCATCTGATAGTGACAGTAGCTCAGATTCTTCAGATGACGATGGAAAATACACAAACATGAGAGATAAGTAAGTTCCTCAGTATTCCATATCGTTTTACGATCTTTAAAGTAACGGTTTGACTCGAGTATTTAAGTTGATTTCTCGCTTTGAGCTTCTAAAGATGGTATATTTTTCCAGGTTCAAGAAGAATAAGGAAGAAGACAAAGAAAAAGAGAAAAGGAAAGAAGCAAAACGCAAAGAAAGAAAGGAGAAGGACATCAGAAACCTTAAAAAGCAAGCTGAAGAAGAGGAGGCCGATGGAGAGGGATGGGAGAAAGTTAAATATGGAATCGCCATTCCCAGTGTAAGTATTTACAATTAATAATTTACTAGGCTTATTGTTAACTTAATATTGCTCTTTTAGGAGAAGCCTAAAATGTTTGCAAAAGATGCTGAAATTGATTTGAACTTGGTTATCAAAAAGCTAAGTGAAATAATGGCTGCCCGAGGCAAAAAGCGAACGGATCGCCGAGAGCAGATCGAATTACTTCATGAACTGCAGACAATATCTGACCAGCACAAGTTAGGTCCTGCTATTTTTGTGAAAATTAAATTGGCTATTATCTCAGCCATTTTTGATTATAATCCTAAAGTGTCTGACGCCATGAAGGTAAGCTATCTGACTATAAGCTAGTTTGTCCACATTAGCATTTCCATGTTTTCTCGTAGACTGAGCACTGGACTAAATTGCTTGAAAGGATGAATGAAATGCTTGACCTTTTACTAAGTAACCCTGGTTTAATGGTGGCTGATTCTGTTACTGAAGAAAGTGAGAGTTTGGAAGAACCTCCCTTCAAGATCAGAGGTTGCGTTCTTACTTCCGTTGAACGTCTCGATGACGAGTTTACTAAATTGCTAAAAGAATGTGACCCTCATTCGAACGAGTACGTTGAAAGACTAAAGGATGAGTCTAAAGTGTCTACTATTATCGATAAGACCATGAAATACCTGGAACGAACCAATGTGCCTTCCGAGTTATGCAGAATTTATTTGCGTAAAATAGAACATGTCTACTACAAGTTTGATCCCAGAGTCTTGCAGCAAAAAAGCGGAGAATTACCCGAGGATCACATACACTCTGTTCAAGAAACGGATAAACTTTGCAAGTTTATTTATGCGAAGGATAATACGGACCGTTTGAGGACAAGAGCGATTTTATCGCATATTTATCATCATGCTTTGCACGATAATTGGTTTCAAGCTAGAGATCTAGTGCTAATGTCTCATTTGCAAGAAACTATTCAACATTCTGATCCAAGCACGCAAATTTTGTATAACCGAATGATGGCTCATCTCGGACTCTGTGCCTTTAGACATGCTAATATTAAGGATGCCCACAACTGTTTGGTAGACCTCATGATGACTGGAAAGCCGAAGGAATTGCTTGCTCAAGGTAAAAACCTCATCAATTTAATTAAATTTACGAGTTTAACGCAATTTGGCTGTATTTTTTGAGACAATTGATCGTGCAAGGTGACCATTTTATTCCAGAATATCACGTTCAAAGTAAATATTATCTGTAAGGTGTTTAAGAAGAGCACAGCGGAACTTTATTAAAAAAAGAACCTTTGCACTAAGCTGTATAGGGTGTCCCATTAGTATGAAATAACGTCTAAAGCGTTAGAGATAGGAAAACATTTAAAAACGTGGTTTCTTAAATTCGCTACCTGCCATTACGAAAATTTTCAAGTTTTGGTCCAAGAGGAATAATTTCATCAATGCAAGACCAAAAAGTTGATTTTTTGACATCACCCTGTAAATGAAAAGAATAAGGGAACAATTCAAAAATTGTTTTGTGACATTGGAAATTGGTCTACCTTTATGCCTTTGGTGTTGAAATACAAAAATAATCTTTTGCTCAATTGGAAGCATGCCAAACTTAAAAAAAATAGACATTTTGGATTTCATTTGCCACCATGTGGAAGTTTTATCTACAGCACCATTTTTTTGCGAAACCACGAACTGATAGAAAAAGACTTGGACTAGACAACACCTCAAACCGAAATCGAATCGATCGCAACAGTCAGTATTTATGCAGTTCCAAAGTTAAGGCAAATTTGGCCGTATAACATTTATTTTATTGAGCAGTTACACATGCAAAAGTCTGCTATTTATCGAATAACCCAGTTAAAATTGTTCAAAAATAGTTACCTCGTACTTGCGCTCAAAATACTTTTTTTACAGCAGTCCATTTCGAATCAATGTGTAATAAATAATATTTCCGTTAAAAATTGTAGGTCTTTTACCACAACGGCAGCATGAACGTTCCAAGGAACAAGAAAAAATTGAAAAGCAACGGCAAATGCCCTTTCATATGCATATAAACTTGGAATTGTTGGAATGTGTATATCTCGTTTCTGCCATGCTGATCGAGATTCCGTATATGGCAGCGCATGAATTCGATGCTCGTCGCCGCATGATTTCTAAAACGTTCTACCAACAATTGAGATCTTCCGAAAGGCAGAGTTTGGTCGGTCCCCCAGAGAGCATGAGAGAACATGTGGTGGCAGCTGCCAAAGCTATGCGGAACGGAAATTGGTCTGCTTGCAACAATTATATCATTAATGAAAAGATGAATGCCAAAGTATGGGATCTTTTCTATCAAGCCGATTCTGTAAGGTAAGAAATTGGTTGTAATTGGACATATGAGCTTTTACCCAGTTACTTTTAATAATTAAATTGTTTTTAATTTTGTTTTAAATTAATGTTTTTTTTAGATCGATGCTCACAAAGCTCATTAAAGAAGAATCGCTGAGAACATATCTGTTCACGTATTCACACGTGTACGACTCAATTTCAATGTCAACGTTGGCAGCAATGTTTGAGCTGGACAAACCTGTGGTTCACTCAATCATCTCCAAGATGATTATTAATGAAGAACTTATGGTGAGTTCATATAATAATATTTATTTAACGTAATTTGATTATTTCTTGTTGTATTTTAGGCTTCGTTAGATGATCCCACGCAGACTGTAGTGATGCATCGCAGCGAACCATCGCGACTACAGTCTCTAGCTTTACAGCTGGCTGATAAAGTGAATAACTTTGTGGATTCAAACGAAAGAATTCTGGAAACCAAGCAAGGAAACTTTTTCTTGCGTGGAGCGAATCAGGTATGAATCGAAGTTTGCACATTTCAATCATCGCCTTTGTAATACTGGGACAAATGTTCAAACATTGTGTTTTTTAAGGGCAATTTCCGAGGCGACAGGCAAAACTATAGAGGTGGCAACAACCAGAATTGGGATAGGCAACGTCGCGATCACAGAAAAGACAACTATTAGAGAACTAGAAGTAGAAGTTTTCTATTTTATTGACTTATATTATATTGACTTCTTGGTGTCGTGGTAACATGATAAGTCAATATCAATAAACGCATTTTCAGGATTTCATACAAACGACTTTTATTTCGGAATAGAATTAGTCGATACATAAAGGTTTTAATTTATATGATACAGGATGGTTTAGAAGATTTGGCCTATAGGTCTTTATCAACCAAAATGTTCAAATAGTTCAATGGCGATTTGAATTATATTATACGTATTTCAAATAAGATGCGACAAAATAGCCATATGAAAACATCAAATTGACAATATTTCGAAAACTAAACACTTGGAATGGACAACAATAACAATTCCTTCTGAGCCGAAAACAAATATCTCGAATTATCGGACGCAATAGACTTTTCATATTAAATGGGGATCAGCCTTTCATTCAAATGAAACTGTGAGTGTTTGACTTGACATTCACATGAGCTCTCGGAAAAATTTTCTGCAAAATTCTTATTTGAATGGATGCAGCTTGATATCGTGCAAAAGTGTCCTATCTAGTTGACCTACGCCTACCACAAAGTTGCCAAATCATATGCAATCGGATCGACTCCGTGAATAGAGAGACTCATCCCTGCTTGCTTGCATGTCATATGCCAACTCATGCGTCAAAGCGAATAGGTTATGTCAATTTTTGTTTTGCTGGAAAAGAACTTGAGGCTCGACATCAACAATGTATAAACGACTGGAATAATTGTCTATAGCCCATATTGTAGCCCTTTATTACTGAACGGAATTTTTTTTTCACTCGTCCAAATGAAAATGAAATTGGTGGATCAAGTGGTCCGCTCTTTTCGCGTGGCTAAAGTGTTTCGAGAAAACACAGATAAAATAAATAGCATAGACTTCTCCACCAGCGGAGATACATTGATATCTTGTAGTGAAGATGATCAGATAGTAATTTACGACTGCGAGAAGGGTACTCAAGTACGAACGGTCAACAGTAAGAAATATGGGGTTGATCTGATACACTTCACACATGCCAAAAATACCGCGATTCATAGTTCGACAAAAGTTGACGATACCATTCGATATTTATCGTTACATGATAATAAATATATCAGGCAAGTATCCATTTATATTAATACGAAAAATGCTAGTCTTTAACCTGTAAACCCAGCACGCATTAAATATCTGGTGGTAAAGAAAATGCACTTTTTGTGATCTATTTTACACGACTATTTATGGCAAGCAAACTGTCTTATAAGTATTTCTTTGAGTAGCTAAATGTACGCAATGCTGCATATAATGCACCTAACTCTACAACTTCTCACTTTGTTTGTAATACATATATTGCAATAAGTTTAAATAATGTGTCTGCTATGTGGGAAGGATTGTCTTAAATGATGCGATCATTTGGCTTTGATAGTAGTAGTAGTAGTAAACATCTTTATTTCTAAAAAAGGCTATCGACCTATCGGTCTTTCTGCCCTTGTTTAATACATGCAGTCTTAATCTAGATAAAAAACCAATATGAAAATTCTCCTATTCTAGGTTAACAATAGTAGTAGTAAACATCTTTATTTCTAAAAAAGGCTATCGACCTATCGGTATTTCTGCCCTTGTTTAATACATGCAGTCCCAATCTAAATAAAAAACAAATATGAAAATTCTCCCATTCTAGGTTAACAATGTTATTAAATAAATAAGATTTCAGTAGCAAGAAGAAATTATTTTATTGTCCACTAGTCCGTTGCGTTTGTAAGTGTTCGAGTAGCGTTAATGTAGGGAAACGGAAGCGGGATTGTCTGGTTGGTCTTGTAAGACAAAGGGGATTCAGTATGGTCCAGTTGTAGGGGTTGTTTGTCCATTTTGTCTGTAGCTGTATGAGTCTTTCCGAGATCTTTGTCATGTTTGTGCGTTCGTATAGTAGTTGGGTGGGGGGGTGGCTTTGATATTTTTCAGATATTGCTTACTTAACAAGTAATTGATTTTTTTTTTGGATTGCAGGTACTTTCCTGGACATACTAAAAAGGTTGTCTCGTTATGTTTGTCGCCTGTTGAAGATACCTTTCTGTCTGGGTCTATGGACAAAACACTCAGATTATGGGATTTGCGATCGCCCAATTGTCAAGGTTTAATGCATTTATCAGGTAGACCTGTAGCAGCTTATGACCCCGAAGGACTTATATTCGCTGCTGGAGTCAACTCGGAATGCATAAAATTATACGACCTTCGATCATTTGATAAGGTATGTTAATCAGGGTGCACCATGACTGAAGATGACTACTTACTATACGTAATCTTCAGACCAAATAGAGTAAAACATTCTAATAAAGTTTTGCCCTAAAGTGAATCCGTTTTCTAATGGCTAGAAGAAGACAAGGTTAAATTAGAATTACAATATCAGTTTAAAATCGACATAGAACGTGCTCAAAATTGCCATTCGTCGCAAGGTACAAGAGAGGCCATAAGGAGAGACTTAGTTACTCTTCGTAATATAATGGGAATATTTCGGATCAGATCGGCTGCCTCAAAAATGCGTCTTCATCAGCAGCTTCTGATAATGTTTTGTAAACCACGTTTTTTTCCATATGACCCCACAAATAATAATCTAAGCTCGAGAATTCAAGAAATCTTGGGGATCAGGGTTTCAATTCTCGAGTTCAACGGAACGGGAACGATTCCATCGCTGATGTGATTGCTCCCGTCCTTAGCTTTTTCTGATGCTTCCACACTGTATGGCATCACTCGATTACTTTCGAGAATTCGTAAACAGAAACTCTCCCACTTTTCTCATGAGAACGCCGTTCCCCCATATACTTTTATTTATAGTATAAAAAACGTATAAAAGTATATGCGTTCCCCGGTTTTGAGAATTTGAACCCTGTGAAACTTCTGAGCCCAGAGTTTGCACCTGACGCATTGCAACCACCCTACAATTGAGGGTATTTAAGGTCCATTGCACACGATGCATTATGCACATGTTTCTTCTTCTTCATCAGAGGGCAATTTGAGCAAAAAAATTTCATTAAACGGGTCAACCCGTTGGTTAGCGTGTTTGTTTATTTCCGTTTGTTTCAAATCTATCGCGGGAAGATATTTGTCCTGGATATGGTTTAAACTGTTCGTTCCTGAACTGTTCGTGGGCAATGCACTTGGTAGAGTTAAATTTCATTTTCGATTTGTTTCCTTCGACTTCTTTATTTCCACTTGTTATTTTTGTTTTAATGTTGTTCCACTAAACAGTTCATCATGAAATGTATTCAGACGTCATATGAAGAAATTACTGCCGTTGAAGCTAAGAGTAAATTTCCTGTTTGTTTGTTAACGGCCAAAGTAACTAATATACGATTTTATTTATGAAACACTGTTATTAAGCACAATTTAGTCAAATTATCAGTTTCTGAACATTATGTCATCATTTGTTTCATATAAATTTATTGTTGCGTCTCATTTATTTTCAGGGTCCTTTCGTAACTTTTAAATTAGCACAGGAAAAGGAATGTGATTGGACGGGTTTGAAGTTCTCCCGGGATGGTAAAACAATTTTAATAAGTACTAATGGTTCAATTATAAGACTTATTGATGCTTTCCACGGAACACCCTTGCAAACATTTACAGGCCACCTGAATAACAAAGGTTACTGCAACCTTGATTAAAGTAATAAATGCATTAATTAATGATTTTTTCAGGCATTCCTATTGAAGCATCGTTTAGTCCTGATTCACAGTTTATCTTTAGCGGTTCAACCGATGGACGCGTTCACGTCTGGAACGCTGATACTGGATATAAAGTCTGTGTGCTTAACGCTGATCATCCTGGTCCAGTGCAATGCGTTCAGTTCAATCCTAAATACATGATGTTAGCGTCTGCATGCACAAATATGGCTTTTTGGATACCTTCCGCTGACGATGCCTAACTAGCGTTTATATTATTTATTAATAGGGTTTTTATAAGTTACGTTAAATGTACTGAACCTTTTCAAATTGAAATACAAAATTTTCCGATACAAAAATGTTTACCATCAATTTATTTCTCTAAACATAACTGAAAACACGCACAGAATTTTCTTTTTTTACCAAATACTAAACTTAACTCACTAACTCTCACAGTTTTCTTTCATTGCTAATTTCAGATAACTGAAGCTTGCAATGATTTACTGTTATACTAAAACCATTTTTTTCAGGTGGCTCGATGCGGCTTCTTCGCCCATTTGGAGTCCATTTGTTCAGGTAGTCTTTCGTTGTCCATTCTCTGCACATGTCTGTACCATAGCAGTTGTTTTGTTCTTATCTTGTCCGCAATCGTGCGTTCACCTACTGTCATAATTTCTCTTATTCGCTGATTTGTAACTCTTTATCTCCTTGATCTTCCTGCTGCTCTTCTCCAATAGTCCATCTCTGGGGCGGACAGCATTTTGGCCAGACTACGATGATGTTGTACAGGGTGTCCCGTAAGCACGTGATCAAAAGGGTACTGCGATATTATTTGGATCAAAAGAATATCTGACCTTACTTTTGTTAACAATGTCTGGCATCTCTGCTATTAATGATCAAAGTTCTTAAAAAATTTAACTTTTTTCAAATATCTTTATTTTTATAAACTTTTTTAGAGTCAGCTCTTTTTTCACCTCTCATGATTTTATATTTTCATCGCTTATCTGTTTGAAAATTCTCGTAGACTGCATGCACTCCGGAGAAAATTTCTTTATAGTTATAGAATTGTATTGTTTACCGATTTTTTTAAAAGCATTTTTCGTATTTTTTGTCAGCCAGTTTTGCCACTCTCTGTGTCGTTTTTTGTTCTTTGCTTACGCCACCGAAGAAAAAGATTTTATTTTCTGAGCTTTGGCTCTATCTTTTTATTTCTGTAACAGATCGTTTACTTTCTTGTTTTCGTCTTCTACCTTCCATATTGTGATATTCATTTACCGTTTTTTTGATAACTGACTAACGGGTTTTTTTGAGGAGGTACCTGGAGATTCGTCAGCAAATTGGGCGAAGTTTGATCACTGTTTTCCTTTGTCTTAAAGTGTCCGGGAAAGTGTTTGATGGTGAAGGTTAATAGGTAGCTTTTTCTTCGGTTTTTTGCATTTATACAAAGGGCTTTACAGATACTAACTTTTGCCTTAGTTCCTATATTCGCTAAGATTTTTAAGGAATATTCACTTTTAAATTACTGATATTCGATAACACAAGTAAGTTTTATCTCAAACTAGGCTTTTTCTCGATTTTAAATATAGAAACGTTTTTTGCTAAATTACTATCGAAACAGGGATGTTTATTAGACAAATAATCAAACAGGTTTTCGCAATTTTTATAATACATAAATTAATTTTATATAAATAAAAAATTAGAAAATTACTTAATATCCGGTAAACTACGATTCATACTATCAAATCCTAAGTCTACGTGATTTAATCTTGCTTATTATTTTATGCAAATTATTCCCGAAGATAATGAAGTTTGATTTGATGTTGTTTTGACTGGTGAAAACTGGAAAATCATCAATTCGAATGTTACCACAGTAGCAGCGGCCTAAAATATAAAACAAAGTTAATGAAAATCGTTGCCTCACTGTTCAGACTGATGAACAAAACTTAAGTTTGATGAGAAAAATTAGAACGAATTGATAAGTTGGTTTGTTTTTTGCGACTGTCGCTTAACAGACTTAATGCATAATAACAAGCGCACTTTCCCTCATCAAATAATATGAGAATTTTACCAATCTTTAAGAAACGATTTGTTAATAGGGGAAATTTTAGTTAGAAATTTTTAATAGAAAAAATACCTACATACAGTTGATTAATCGCGCTACTCGTTTTTATTCTTGATAGAAAAAAGTATTCATGTGAAATTTGTAAATGTGTTTTCTAACTAACGAGATAACTGGATTAAAATTAAAAACCGAAAAACCGTTCAAAGTGCAACGCTATTTCCGACATATTTTAAAACGACCCATAAATACGTTATAGGAACACAATTGGACGAAGACACTGAGTTTTACTATATGGAGTTAATTTAAAGTTAATAAGTCGCATCGTCTTCATTTTCGATCGTAACCACTTGCATGTGTACATATACAGTACATACGTTTAACAAGAATACAATTGACAACTTACCTGAAGTAAAAAATTTTTTGTTATAAGGAAAAATCCATGTCCAGTAATACCATTGGGTAAATAGTTGATTTGAGTAATTAATCGGCTTACCTAAAACAGTAATTATCTATTTTTTTTAAATACCTACCTACAATAAATAATGACACAATTGAGGAAAAGTCGCGTTTAATAGTGTTCTACTTTTATGTGTCGACGACTGTACATCAGAAGTAAAAACAGGGAATTTAGTGTCTAAACCGCTCAGAAATCCGTTTTAACATATCTATCTCATTCCAAACTGTTTCTATACCGGCAGAAAACGTGTGTAAAAAATATCATCTCTCTTATTAATATTACATGAAGTTCTTTTCATTGTTTGTAAGTTCATATTAACGCTGGGATTAGACAGATTTATGGTGAAAGAAATTGTTCGGGAAAAATGCACAAAGTGTGTCAAAACTTCATTCATATTTAAGCATAATTTGCGAGATTTGCAGGACAGAAATTCAAAGTAGCATTAACTGTTCACTAATTCGTTTAGAGGCTTCTGAGTTTCGTTCTTTCAGTACACGCGCAGGATGTTTCAAAAATTCAGAATGCTTTAAAATATTCTCATGCTGATTTGAGTATTTTACGAATTGTATTTTTTTCATTGAATTTGAAAACTGTAAAAGAGTCTGTTGCATACAAGAGAATACTAAACATAAAAAATCCAAATGAGTTATTTTTGCTGATGTGCTCTATTATGAGTAAACCCATGGCAATTTCATTAGAAAATATAGTTTTTTGTCTTAAATAATTACGTTTTCGTCAAAAAAGCGGACACCAGAGTTAGACGGTATAAAAGAAAATCTGCATTAATTTTAAGAACTATAATGAAAAAAACTGAAGAAAACCTTGCTAGGGCATTCGAAGATATCCGACAGGGCAGAAAAAATTTAAGACAGGCTGCTGAAAATGATAACATTCAAAAATCCACCTTACACGATAAGAAAAAAGGAATAAAAACTGAGAAACATGGCGGACAGTGCTTAATTTCACAAGAAGAAAAGGCACTTAATATGAACCCGCCTCTTACAAGGTGACAAAACCATTTTTAACGCTTAATAAAGGATCGTCCGCCTTTCCCCCACACATAGTGGCTTAACTTGAAACACTTACAAATTAGCGAATTTGCCAAAGGAGACACGGAAGACTAAACTATTTTAATGGAAATTCCACATGGTGTTCAAAATCATGTAAATACTAGACTTCTGAGAACATAAAACTATTTTTCATAAATATTTGAATTCAAACTTGCTGTAAATGTTTATCGAAATCGGGTGTAGAATTGAAAACAAACATATCCATAGTTAACTGTTTTCATACTCAGAGCGATTTCACAGATATTCGTCAAAAACTGTGTATTTTGAGATTTTAATAAAACCTAATAAACACTTTTGCATTGTCATTATCACAACGATTTGCACTAATCTGCTATATTTACTCCTAAACCTATACTGAGTTATTTCTGTGTTAAGTCATTAAGTGCGTATTAAGCACGCAATATTTAATAAATAATTATATATCAATCTTACTGAGAACGGATTGCATCCTAGAGTTAAAAATAGTATTATGCAAATATTTATTATAGCTTATTTTCTATTATTTCCATTTTAAACGTGAGCTATTTGTATATTTTGGGAATTAAATTTTAAAAGCAATACTTACATCTATAGTGTAGTTTTCTGTGGGCAATGAGTACAGATATTTCAGTGGCTTGCGGGCAGCTTCATTTAGAGTCGCTGAATATAGAGATACTGCAACCACCCGAAACACAATATATCCAAAGGAATAGAAAAAGTAGATACTGTCTATAACGGCTTCTCTTTCTCTGAAACATCAATAATATTTCAAAAATTATTTTTGCTCATTACAAAATCACATGCCAAGATGTACAAACATGTAATTACAATAAAATTTAAGCACCTATTTTTGTGATAGTTTTAAACGAAACTATCAATAGTTTAATGACTAGTTAACGTAATGGTTGCAAAAGTCCCATTGGCATATTGCTGAACCTGCATATTGCTGAACCTGAATATGTTCGTAAACGAAAAAACACTTTTATTAAATTAATTGAAAATCCTCTGTACATGAGTATCTGAAGTTTACTCGACTTGCTAAGCTTTGAAGGAAAAAATTATTTTCATCGGAATTCACTGTGTTTCCCACAGAAAAAAATTCCTCACATATATCTCGATTTTTTTTACAATGCAATATACAAAATTGTATATCCTGGAGCAATTTTTTCGGCCATCGTTGTACTTAGTAATTTAAAATTTAAATACTGACTTTTATTTAATATATTTAATAATTTAATACGTCCTTGATAATAAAGGAAATGCTTTTAGTATGTTTCGATGTTTTCCAATACTTACTTAATGCTATTATAAAGTTGAATGCATAGGAAGAATATATTATTCAAAAAGGAAATTAGCACCAACCCAGCGATTTGAATATCCACGACTTTCGTTAAGTTAGAGACCCTGTAGTAATCTTCACGAATCTCCTTCCAAAATTTATGTGGCGGATTCTAAAACAAATATTTCAATGCCCATTTGTTTTAATACTCACAGACTTACTTTGCTCTGTTTGATCCGGTTTGATATTTGATTAAATTTCTCTCTCAGTGAAATGCTGATCATAATGATAAATAGATCGGTGAAATTCCATGTGAAAGTACTTATAAAGTTGGTTAACTAAAAACAATCAGACCACATGCTTTTAAAATAAAGCATTCTTTTATTGAAAACACGTTTCCAATACTTACTTCTACTAGTGCTCCGGCCCAATGCGAATAAGTTATCAGAGTAAACCATTGCGGAAAGGCACATCCAAAATATATTTCGACTGGATATTTATTATAATGTTCACAGTGAAAACTGTGATTAAGATTTGTGAGAATAAATAAAATATGTTCCGCTGCAAAAATAGTAAATTTATTTCAATTAGTTGCAGGAGTTTGGTTGATCGTGAATTTAAGGGAGAGCGTTGTATCTATTTTTTTTTCACGCTGTTTAGACATTAAGTAAATTTGCATCATTATTTTGTCTATTCAGAAAAAAAATTGTATTCTAAAAAAATTAAACAAATTTTAACGCTGTTCAGCGACTGACACTTTTAGTTGAAAATTCTTCCATGGTAGGCCAGAATCAGTATAGGAAAATATTGAGGTGCGCCAGCTTGAAAAGGTGTGCTATTTGCATAAGCTACAAAAAAGTGAAAAAAATCGAAAATCGCGTTTTTTGCCGGAAACAATCGCATATAGCTCGGTAAGTATGCATTTAAGAGAAAATATGTATAGGTACTTATAAATCTGTTCGACATGAAATTGCTACAAGATAGAGTTGGTCCGATATCCGCAGATTTGAAATGTTCGCTCTAAAATGCTCGAAAGCTCAAAAAATGTGGTAAAATATAAGACAATTTTAAATTATTTATTTAACAGTGAAAAAATAACCCAATCAGGCCATACATTTGTAGAATAGTACTTGATTGCAATACAAAACGAGAACCGCAAGGCCCATTAAGATCCGACGTACAGTTTTGCATAATGCAATTGTTAAATAATCTATCTGGAATAAAAATCTTTTTTAAATTTTGTGCCAAGTTCAAAGTCATAAATATATTTTTCCCACGCTTTACACCTT
>NW_026018508.1:7473441-7513512 GCF_020466585.1 Dendroctonus ponderosae
AAACTTTTTTTTGCTGTTTTGCTGTCTCCCAAAAAAAGTTTTTTTTCCTTAAGAACTACTGAATGTTTTAACGCTTTGTAAATTATAGTTTTTGTACACATATTTAAACATAAACAAAACATATTTTAATTGTAAATTGGTGTTTGTATTTTGTGCTGAATTTTAAATCTGATGATGGCGCTGTTGTCTCGCCGAAAGCCAGGAAAGAAAAAATATAATAACAATTACACGCAGTCAGGAAAATAAATCAAAATTTCAACTTAGGTAATGTGTGCTAAAGTTTTACTAATAGCAAAAAAATTTCTAGATAAGTATCTTTGGATAATATTTATATTCTATTCTTAAGAATAAATTTAACACAGGGTTTGTCTCGTTACTCTAGCGCGTATTTGTATCTCGCTACAATTTAAATTCAATATAGATGTATGTTATTACTTACTTAATCCAAAGAACATAAAAAATGTTGCTGTACAAATATTGATTCTCTTAACGTTTCGGTTAGAAGCGTAATTCTTCATCGCTCTCTCTACATAAGAGTATTCCTTTAAAATATTTTGCCACCTCGTTGCTAGATACATAAAATGAATTGAAGCAAACGAATTGAAAATATAGAAGCTTACTATCGCTGAAAGAAAAACAGACGCTATCAATTTTAGTTTTAATATTATTTTATAGTTATTACTTACATGTTTCATCGATCATAAACCCATTGAGGGCCAGTTTCACGATTGACGCGATTCCAGTAGCAAAAACACAACCGAAATGAGCAAGGGCATATAAAAATCTAAAACTCATAAAAGAGAACTTAACTTCTTGGGCGTTCTTGCTGATGTTGTGTAGAGGCATAATCCCAAAACACTGGGACAGTATTAAAGCAAATCGAATGTTTTCGTAAAAAATATGGGGCCTGTTGTACATTTGGATATTATTCACATTATTTTCTTCGATGGTCAATGTGGTATCCGAATTAATTTTTCGCAAAACCCTCATTTTGGTACGAGAAAAATTGTAGAAAACGCTTTTCACCATTGAATGGAACAACAATACAGACACCTTGTCAATCCTGTTAATGGTTGTTTTTCTGATCTTATCTGAATGCTCTTATGTTTGACTATGATTACATTAATGAAAAATCTACCTGATGTATCGACGTTTAAGGTAAACAGGGTTTGAGGAGATTCGGGGGTTTCTGTTTGACAGGTGATAATATCGAACAATACTGGATGCATTAATTGACTGTAAATATACCTTATAATTGTTACACTATTAATAATTCTATAAATAAATAAGTTTAATAGACTAGTGAAAGCGAATTTTTATAATAGGTCAAATTCCCTTGGTCAGTTAAAGGAGAAAAATTAGAGCTATACTTCTCAATAAATCTTTATTTTGTATGTAATAACACAGTTGGTCACAGAATGTAAAGTTTTTTGGTGGCCAAATTCTAATCGATCATCTTTCTCAGTGCGTCAGACGCTTGTGCATCGATGCTGTCCAGTTTCCCCTGCAAGGCATTTTTATTTAATAATTTGTTGAAGTATATTGTGGTTTGGATAGTGCTTTTTACTTTGCCTTTTGCGGGTTTCTTCATGACGAATTTTTCTGTTGTGGTTTGGAATCTACACAGAAGGGGTTGTGGAATAACCGGCATGCCCTCATTCATGCTGTACCAATACAATTTCATTTGTCGCAAAAGTAATTATTGTTGCAGTGTAAGCCATCATTCGGGATAAGCAAAGCAAGACCTGTGTGTGTGTTCTTGCATCGCTTGGTCTGTAAATGTAATTATAAAAGTAAAAAATATACAATTTTAAAATATTCTCAGACTGTTAGATAGTTGATTTATATATGATCTTCTTATCAGTGGCTAATTAAAAGGCTGAAGCTTTCGGAAATACAAAACAGTTCAGAACTATTAACAAGTTTCATTCTATAAACTCATGAGGACAGTTTCTTTTCAGCTCGAACATATTTTATTGTAAAGTACTTTACATACTCTAACTAAGGTTCAACAAAATTTCTAAAAAAATAAGCTGAACAGGGTAAAAGAAAAAATTGAAATATAAAAATTTTACATAGTCACGTTTTTTAAATCGAACATTTTATGAATTTTTTGACAGAGCGATAGGACTTATTTTCTTCATTTCATTTTTCTTCATTCATTTCTTGATTCATTTTTGTTATGCGTTTTTTTAATATTGCGTTTTAATTGCGCGTTAGTATACGTAATCAAATTGACTATATAACCGTCTCCAAAAGATTTCGCAATGCTATCAACGCCGTTAAAGCATACCCAGGTGCAGAAGTTGCGTCAGACCACAATCCATTGATTTGTAAGTTTGAAACAAAACAAAAAAGGACATCGAAAACCCAAAATAGCATCAAAATAGATATTCGAAGGCTCAGGAAAGGCGCAGTTAAACAGGAAGTAAATGAAGAACTGTAAACCGGATTAGAAAATATAGTGGCAACCGCAGAAAAACCCCTACAAAGATGGAACAGAATCGCCCATGGTAATAGAAATATCAGTGACAAGGACGTAAAAATATACATGTGAAGATCAGAGACGAATACTCATCAGAGACGAAAAATTAAAATATGGAACAATACAATATGGTTCAGTACACACGACAGTAAGCAAGGAAATCAAAGCTGCAAAAAAGGAATGACTGGTAGAGAAATGTAACGAGATTGGGCAACTAGACAGAATGCATGATCATTTAAATACACACAGAAAGATAACGGAAATGACACATTCCAGGAAGAAAACCACCCAAGAACCTCTAGTAGACTTAGATGGTAAACGTATAACAGAAATGACAGATAAGCTAAAGAGGTGGAGACAATATATTCAAACAGCATTTTCAGATGATAGGCCAGAACATTCCAATGTTGACCGATCTGACGAAAGCTCGCGTAGAGCTGATAATAATATTATGCTACAGTAATACGGACTTCCTCAAATCTCTGGAAGGAATCTTCAATCTCATCTATGATACCGGAAAACTACCTCTGAGGACTGGTGGGTGCCTTCTTTCATTACCTTCCTTAAAAAACTTCGAGCTAATGCCTGCAACCAATACAAACCCATTAGTCTCATTAACCACATCGTCAAGGTGTTCACCAAGATCAATCACAACAGAATATACGGAAAATGTGACTGGCACACAAGTGAATCTGCATTTGGCTTTAGAAGTGCCCTGGGAAACAGAGAGGCAATCTTTTCATTGCGCGATGTGTACGCATGTTTATAGATTTGTCAAGGGCTTTTCACAGAGTGAAACACACAAGGTTGGTAGAAATAATGAGGGAAGTAGGCCTGGACAACCAAGTAGGCCTGGGTAACACTGTGTTGAGTTGCGCTATTGAGTTCTTGCCGCTCTCTGAGTTACCGAGTTATAACTCATCGGTTAATGAGTTATAACTCATTCATTTAAACATGGTCATAAACAAAAAATATGTTTTGTCTATTTTTAAGTTATGTTTTAATTTAGTATATCGACACAATAATTTAAAGAATATTTCATATTCCGGGTACATTTATTAGTGCATTTTTCGATCGTGAATTAAAAAATTATTAATTCTCTCTAACAACGCTTTTCCCGAGTATACCCTCCTTGCATAGACAATAAATTTCAAACAACCTTAATCATAATACAACCAACATTTAGTAGATTGAGGTCGGGAGAGCTAAATGCTCTTCCTTACCAATACCACGGTTAGGAAATATAGTATTTAAATAATTTCAAACCAGGAGTCTGAAATAATGTTGATGTAAGGTTTGGTATCGATTATTCTAAGTAATATCATCCAATATTTTACTCAAATTTTCTGCCAAAAACTGCAAATATTTGTTTAAGTGTTCATCTAATACGAAGGGTTCGTCGCAAATGATTACACATCGTTCCGCACTAGACTTTAATATTAAAACTTTGTTAAAAGTTTAATTCAAAAGTAGCATGCGTATTATAATAAATATAAAATAAAATTGCCAATACCATCCCTGGTGAACTGCGCTGTCAGTAAAAATAATACATATGTGCTTTCTAGGATTTTTAATTGTTCAATTACAGAATTTTGTTCTTAATTTCTAATGGAGGATCGGCTTTTTGGAGATTGGACCGATTGCAGATTAAAAGGGTTCAAGCTATTCCGCTTCAGAGTCTCCCGAACTGCTTTGTTCCCTTTGATTTGCAATGGTTTGACTGGGTTTTCTGCCGTAATATTCAGGATATTTGTCCAATGTCAATATCGAGTCCTTGGGGCATTTCAGATATAATTTTCAAAATTGAAAATGTTCCAGTTTTTTGAGGTGCTCAGAAAAAACATTTGAAACGTTCTCCGATTGCTATGGTTCTGTCTGAAAATCGGCCAAGCTCCGCAACTCTGAGTATCTCTTACAGAAACTTAATATTAAGCATATTAATTTAAGAAATAAACTTGCTTCGAAAAGAAACTTATGTTAAGTCTAAAATTAGGAAATTACATTTAACGAAATGTTTTACTTATTTTGACGTATAGATTATACTCTTAGAACACACATTGATTGATGTATAGGCCATTGGCATTAATCCGGCAACGTCTATTTTATTACTGTTAAAAAATTAAACTGTACTTTTGGTAAAATTAAATGTAAAAATGCAACTCATGAAAAATAAAAAAAGATTTGTATTCAGTCGATACACATTTACTATAGTGTTTTGTCTATGTTCACATTGTTTATTCATGGTTCTCCTATTTACATGCCCTACTAATGTTAATCGTTTATCGGCTAAACTTCATTAAAACTCTTTCCAACCAAAGCAAAACAGGATTAATGGATTGAAGCTCTATCGTTCATATTTTACCAAAATATTTACCTCGCTTCGATTAGTCAACATATTTGAAATATAATAACAAACATAATGAAACGTGTAACGCGCCGTAATTGTTTGCAATTCTATTACTTATTTGTAGTTGATTCGCCGAAATTTAATACTGGTATTATGTCGAGTATTGCGGTATGCATTAATTTGCCAAGATAATAATGAACGTAACCAATTTCACGCATACTTTTTTTAAAGTATCTATATACTTACTTAGCCAACTTTTTTGCTTTTCCAGATAAAGATTTTTAATACTTTTTTATTCAATTCAATTTCATTTATTTCAGAATTTATTGGTCCCTGTATATGACTATTGAATATTTTTCTTTTCGTTCGCTTGTTAATGTTCCCAAGAACAAGCCCTGAATTACTAGTAATCTTATATCACTAGACTGGATCAAAGATCGGATTTGCCTGATCGTCACATCAGTATCATAACAAATCAAACAATGACCAAAGATGATGAAAGGCAATAAATAACAACGTTATATCTTAATATCTATTGACCTGCGTTTTCTGTTAGTAGAAATCCAATTTCGCTTTTTTATTTGATTTCGTGTTAATCGTCTTGTTGATATCTTTATAAACAATTTGTACCCGTAGAAAAGATCCGTCGGGCCGCCGTTTTATGAATCATGATGACCTGATTCCAACTGGACTTGTGAGTCCTTGAAACCCAGGAATTGTTTTATGCATAATTGATATGATGTTTATGTAAATTATAAGCGTTTAATTATTTCTCATAGCAAATTCAAAAGAAATCATAGCAATTAAGTAATTGATGTGCAAATTTTATCTAAAAATAATTTAATCTTTAACTTTTAACATTAAACATTCATTATTTTCAACATAATGTTTAAACAGTTTACCCTTCAGTAATCAAGTTTGGGCTGTATTATACGTTGTAGTATTACTCTGTACGAGTAAAATAGACCATTGGAGAAGTCTCTCCGACGTCTCAAGAAAAAACTGATCTAGAATCCGACGAAAACCTCGTTTACATATCAAATAGGAATGAACAAAAAGTTATGATTATTTTAAGCTAAATTGTTTTTTATCTTATATTATATTTTTCCATTTATAAAGTGTTCAATACTCCTCAAAAAAGGTTTATTACGATTTTTTGGAAGCAATGCCAATTTAATTACAGAAAATTAAAAAAAAACGCCGATTTTACGTCGGTCTTTGGTACTTTGAGCAAATAAATGAACGGATTTAAATTGAGTTTGTCGAACTGAGGTTGAGTTTTACCTCGTGTGAAAGGCCTTTCAATTCCCTTTATGTCCATACCTAGTTTAGACCATTTTACTTCACCAGTTCTCAAAAAAAATATGTCTAACATTGTTAAATGGTAAGAAAAGAGACATACTTTTTTGGGCAAAAACTATGAAAGCTACAATATTTTACAAAGAGCCCAAATTGTGAATAAATGATTAGGGCATCAACCAAAAAAATGAGTTAATTCCATCCACCAAATAAAAAGTTCCCATCACTTCACTCAAGAATTCATCACTTGTCCAAACCGGCCTAACTCGATTGTTTTATCAAAATATGAGTCTTTAGATCTTTAGAACAAATTCACTGCGAGTTTCACCAAAATACATCATAACATTTTCCCAATATTTCAAAAAAGATACATTTTTTGAAGAACTTTGCCCATCAATAGCAGCGAAGCCAAACATTTTTTGTTAATAAAAGTTAGGTGAGATCGTCTTATTTTGATCCAAATAATATTGCAGTACCTTTTTGATCATGTGCTTACAGGGCAGCCTGTATATGAAATGGCTTGATGATCTGGTAGTTACAATATTAAAATCGTTTCGAGAAGACAGTCATAAGTTTAACCAATGTAATCAAGTTGTTAAACCTGGTTAATTACCGTAACCTTTGTTTTTTATAGCAAAATTGCTTCTAATCATATACACATAGTCCAAGTCACGCTTTTATTAAACACAATTTTTACAAAATTGCAGGCTCTACTTCTCCGTTAGTATTTTGCACTATCCAGTCTGTAAATGCAGATGTTTTACCATACACTGTTGGGGCATTATGTCCACCACATGGAACTAATACCCAGGACACAACTCCGACAAGTAAACCATTATTAACAAGTGGACCACCACTGTCTCCACTGCAAGCCGATTCTCCACCATTTCTGATTCCAGAGCACACGTTTAGTTCTACATCAAAGGGATTACGATCTCCGAGCAAGTCGTTCAAAATGTTGTCGCATTCTGAAAAGTTTCAATTTACAGTTAACAAAATCGTCGAATTTGATTGAAATCTCGTTAACGCTTGCCCAGTTAAAATCAAGTTTTTTAGGTGACAAATGCAACATTATTTAACATATTTAAGTCGGATACATTCGTAGCTCGATTAGCCAGCCGTATTGTCGTCAACCAACTATTTTTTGCGGGTTAAGAATGACTGGAAAGACCAAACCTACCTCCAGTTTCTGAAAACCCGCTAAGTAATTGGAAATTTATCTCAATGTCGTTCTTTTGCATCACTCGCTCTTCACTCCTTTGTCTTTAAAAACTGTCTCTGTGAATGGACTTGATAAATTTTGTACAAATTTATGTTTGAATACAGACATTCTGATAGTATTTCGTATTTGAGAAAACTCTAATATTATTATTGAAAAATGTCGTTATTCCTCTGGATGTGTTGCCTTGGGGAATTTTGGTAGCACATAAAAAATTATAAAAGGAAATTTGTTATTAACCAAAAATGTATTTGATTGCACTTGCATCTTAAAAAAAAACAGACATGGAAATTGGTCACTTTACTGATGGATCTATAAATTTGTTACTTCTATAGGTAAAGCAGGATCTACTGCATCAAAACTTCGTCATTTAATTGAGTTCCGACACCAATGATATTCACTATAAAACCTCACTTCATAACATCAGTTTTTTATGTTCTTAAAACTGTTTCGATCTCCTACCATACTTTGACGTTAACGCAAATTTTTCTCTTGTAAAACTTTAGAAAGTTCGATTTCAACAAAACTATTATTAATAACTAAAACTAGTGTTCAACTTTTCAATTGTGGTCTATACCTGGTGCCTCTTCTTCTGTCTTTTCTATTCTGTTAATGTGTGATGCTTAACCGGTTCTTGTAAGTAATTCTTTCAACACATTCTTTTCAGTCAGAAGTTACGGTCTTCTCATGTAGAATAATTGACCGACTTACTTTCCCCAAGTAAGATGTATTTTTACGCATTTTGTTATGTTCTCTAATTAACTAAAAATAATCACGGAACAGTTTGTCCGTAGGTCACTTAAATCAGGAGAAAGAGCAATCAGAAACATTTTGGCCATCGCCAAGAAAGCACTATACAACAAATATCATCATTTGTCTGACCACTGATCAAAAACATCAACAATTGAAGCTAAACATACTTCATGCTTCGTCATGTATGGAGATACAAAAACTATTATACGTTTAATATTACAAAAAGACAGAATTAATATTTCTTCATATTTTTCACAAGTGCAAGTTTTTACCTTCTCCTGGGACGATAGGAAGATAAGCAAATTGGAGATGATTTGGGACAGTCAGAGCACTAGGTCGTGTCAAGCCCCATCCGGTAAGAACTGCGTCTCCTTCAGCAACATATCCTCGGTGTGGAATAGGAATCGGTTGAACATTTTCTACATAAATAAGGCTTCTAGATAGGCGAAGTAATGATATATCATTTGGAGCTACAGCATCAGTCCTAGAAATATATCAAATCTTTCATTTGAAATATATCATAAAAAGTTAGTGGCTATCAATTAATCATGCTGTTGCTGCTTCGGAGATTTAAATTTCAATGTTATACAACTTTTACAGTTAAGCGTAGTAACAACTAAATATCGCCGATATGTTTTGTAAAATATCTTAATGATTAAAGAACATACTTGGGCTGTTTCCGTACATCCTCAGCCGATTGACCTTTATCTGGGCCTGTAAGGTTTTTTATGTTGACGTACTTACTCGGGATAAAGTGGATGATTAATAATCTCTGAAACTGCAAGAGTTTGTTGTCCAAAAACATTTTCGTCAGTTTGCAAGACAATGCCAGCTACTACTCGATATGTTCCAGATGTGGTGCAGTGAGATGCAGTGAGTACCCAACTAAAATTTGTAAAGTGTAAGTGTTTTGATAAGTAGGTTCTTGAAAATCTTACTTCCAGGTTGATCATATTTTTAATCTGGATTTCAGTATGAACCATGACATAACTTAATTTAATTATGTTTAAATTCAGAATCCAAAAGATTCAGAAAAAACAAACCTTTTATGTTAACCGTGGTAGATTACGTGATTAAAATAATCCCCTTACTCATAAAACCCTTTATGTATTATACAGGGTGACCAAGATAAGGATGCATTGCATGGGGAACTTCGAAGCCGTAAGAGATGCGAAGTCGGTTAGACTAGGAAAAAGTTGTTCAACTAGAGGGCCATCAACATACCAGTTTTGAAGTTTTTGAAGTTTCTCTTTTAATTTTCGAGATATTTAAGGAGTAATATTTCGTTTTTATTCATTCAAATTCGTTATTTCAAATAATATCAGTAAACAAAAAATGCTTTCTCGTGGCACCTTTTCGAGATCTAAAAGATGGTGTCTATCAAAAATAATTCCCACTTTTCATCATCAACTTTTGTTTTTTATATGGGCCGAATTACATTGTTGAATTCGATATTAAAAAAGCTATCTAATACGTTTAATACTTATTTCCGCTTAAAAACAAAAGTTGATGATGGTTTCCAAGAAACCATCTTATAAAACTCGAAAATGTGCCATGAGAAAGTACTTTTTGTTTTTGATAAGATTTGAAATAGCTTCAAAAATGAATAAAAACGAAAATCCGAAAAAACGCTTTTTTATAAATATCTGAAAAATTAAAAGAAAAACTTGTCTTTTGAGAACTCGCTGTATACGACCACCTGATTGCGCGACTTACGGTTTCGGAGATGCCCATGCCATGCATCCTTATCTTGGACACGCTGTATAAGTTTCGAAAAATTATGGATGGATGAACTTTAAACAAAAGGAAGATGGTGTGAAAAAGCTCATTCAGAAGCTTAAATTTTTTTATATGCCTATAAAACGAATCTTCAATATCAGAGTAAAATACTTACTTGGATGAAATAATGCTGCCACCGCAAACATGAGAGTATGTTAAGATCCAAAGACGTTGCACTGATACTTGATAAGGAAATTGATTTCTCAATGCATTGAATCCCCCAATGATTTGAAGTCCATCGCTTACTTTAAGTGGCGTGTCAAGATATGCGGCGTTGTAGTTGCTATAATTAGCTGTAGCTGATATAAACAATTATAATTAGACGTGTAATTACAAATTCACTACTTTATAAAGAATAGATGTGCTAATTTTACCTATTTAAAATATCAAATTGGTAAATTTGCTTGTTTTTTCTCAAAACAAATTTGCAGTTTTTTAGCAGATTGCTTCATAAAACACCTCATAAAAGCGCAGGCTTTCAGAGTACTGCTATATCCAAACTCTGATCTGGAAGTACTGGAGAGGGACACATCCCAAAAGCCGATACTTTCAATTGGGTCATTTTAAATTGAAGCAACTTTTGCTATCAGTATTTGCTTTCCCTCTGCAGTAGCGGAAATTTCGTCATCGACAAGTATATAGGATTAAGTTAAGAGTGTGAATCAAAGCTGGTGGATAATGAATTGAATATACCTGAATTTAATAAACTCAGATAAAAAATTCCACAACTGGTGATCGAACGACAGTATATCAGTGGTGTGATGGTACTAGATTTTTTTACAGATAACGCTCACAACAGATAATATCATCAACTAAATATTTGCAAGCAAGTAAAAATTATGGCCAAACAGATGACAAAAACATTAACCAGCAAATAACATCTTGCTTGTCTAGAAGGATTATTCGATTGAATTGTTAATCTTACAAAATTATCTACATGAGGACCACTAATGTCCCACTAATTCCACTTGTCTGTAGTGCGTTTGATTCATCAGTGGAATTAACGGTTTTTGGAAATGTGTTTCCATTAACTATGTAATTTGTATTGGCACCAAAAAGTAGAAATTTGATTTGGTAGCGCCGAAATAACAGAAATTTTTTTAATTAAAAAAAGGTGTTCCTGTCCTGTCCCAAATGTAGACTCCGAGTTAGACTTAGAGAGTCCGTTTGGAATTAAAGTAAATGGAATCCCCCTTAACAATATCCGGTATGCGGATGACACCGTGATACTTGCAGAAAATCCACATGATCTTCAAAATCCACTAAATTGGGTCAATCTAGAAAGGCAAGGACTGGGTTTAAAAAGTAACGTCAGCAAAACCAAGTTTAGGGTAGTTGGTAGAAACGATATTCTACACACTCGAACTCACGTTGATGGGGAGAACATCGAACAGGTCACACAGTTCAAACACTTGGGATGCATTATTAACGAGGATAATATAATAGAACAACCTTTCTAAAACTTCGAAAATTTCTTACATACAGGAACATGAATTGGGACCTCAGATATAAGATGGTAAAATGCTGTGCGGTGTTTAGATGTCGGCGTTAAAGGCATCAATCATCAACCAAATTGAGAAAAACATTCTAACGAAGACATTCTCCAAAGAGCCGGTGTGGCGGAACAAGAACTTTTCGAAAATGTTAAGGAAAGAAAAAGAGGAAACAGATTAACTCGGACTAGGCATGGATAACTAACAGTATGGGTAACACTCAAATAAATTTCAGGCAATCGTGACGAAACCTCTTGATGCGCCAACTCAATGCACCGGTGTAGTTACGCTGCGGTCACCTACTTGGTTAAAAGTTACTCATAAAAAATGTGGTGAATCTTTTTTAATTGTTAAAAGGCTTAATTTACAGTGCGGCGCAGTGAGAGCAGCCAATCAAATAATTATTCATTTTTGGTATTACGAAATATGTGCCACTTAATTTGAATCACATTTATTGTTGAAAAATAGTTACTTTAATGGAATTTCGACAAAATAATTTTGTTAACTATTAACACAAATTGTTAAAAAAAATAAGGTTCAAAAGGACGTTGAGAAAACCTCCAAAATTAATTTGAAAACCTCATTTTTGATAATTTTAGTTTGCGTACAGTTGTCTATTCCAAAAGTGTTTAGTTATTGAAATATTGTCAATTTAATGTTTTCATATTGCTATTTTATCGCATTTTATTTTAAAAACTTTCACTCTTAGTTGCCATGACAAAAGTGGCCATTTTTAATACAATCAAATGCCAAAGGAATATTTATAGCTGTCAGATACCTTTGGAAAATTATTAATATTCATACCCAGACGTTTAAATTATACAAACGAATATTATTTAAACGTATTTATCATTTTTAAACGTATTTATCAGTGGAGAATGAGATAAATCATGTCAAGAACTCAAAATAATTTTCAAAAAGTTTCTTTGCGTCAGCGAATATTCAAAATACCCAAATAACCCAACAGAAGCTCGGGTATTCCATTCATGGTAATATTTACGCAACTTTACTACACCTGCGTACTCCGATGGTCACGTGGGGTCAAATTCCTTGGGAAACCCCATTTCTTATTGGCCAAAGTCGGATTCCACGCATTCCGACAAAGGTCTCGCATCGGAGCGATTCCCACTCATTCTTCGGGTTTCCCCGTCTACCATCGGATGAACGAAAATTCAATTTTTGCCAATGTTTCACGTTTTCGGAAAGAAGATTTGAGGTGTCATATAGTAAATGACAATGCCAAATTAATTTAATAAATTCGTTAATTTTTGTTGAAATTCACGTATGGAGAAAGTCAATTTGAGGAATTTTACAATACTCTAAATTCAAATATTAATCAAGTTGGCCCAAAAATTCCCTGGCCAAAAATTTCCATGACAAAAGTGGCAGCTTTTGTCATGACAACTAAGAGAGACTGCAATTAAAATAAGACGCGCCAAAATAGCCATACTCATACATTAAATTGACAATATTTCTAAAACTAAACACTTTTGGAATAGACAACTTTACACAAACGTTCCGTTATTTTTAATACTGAATAAGATTAGGCGGTTTCCATTTGAAAAAATTGATTCTGACACTTCGTATTAATAGTTATCAAAATTTCGTTGAAATTCTATTAAAGTAAATCCTTTTCAACAAGAAATGCGATTCAAATTAAGTAGCCCGCATTCCCTTATAGGAAAAATGACAAATAATTCGAGTGGCTACAAGTGTAATTTTTTACATAAAATTTCAAATACAATATTAAAAACGGTTAGACTTAAGTATAGGTCATCAGGTTTCGTGTATAACATATACAGGAAATATATTTAGAATTTGGAGTGGAATTCAACAGTGCAATAATATATAGGGTGTTCCATTTAAAATAAGCAAGTTGATATACGCTTGCTCCCAATGACTTAGGCACACTGTGCAATTTTCAAATTTCTCCTAATTACAGTTTGTCAGATATCGATCGCGGCGGTTCTCAGTGGGACACCCTGTATAAAACGCTATGAATTATATAGATACACACTAAACGCCAAGCTGGTTTCATTTAACACTGAAGAAGCTGATGATGTCAAGTCAAATCTAGCAAAATTTGCATCAAAGCAGCCACATTTTTCGAAACAGTGGAAGCAGGAGCTTTTGAACTCGTAGACTACCAGGCTGAAAACAACAGCCACTAATGTGCACTTGCAAAGGGGGGAAACTGGAGGATTCAATACTACGTAATAACAAGTCAAACCGAAGAAGCAAACAAATGTTAAAGCGTAGAAGGCAAAAGTCTGCTAGCCAGAAAATATACGGTATAATTGAGACACAGGAGCGCAAGTATCCTGTCTGTTGAAGACTGAATTGTACTACAATGGGTTCGAAATTGGTCCTGAGAGTTACTCCGGGTCACAAAACCAAAATAAGTTACTTCATCCCTGGAATTAAATCGGGTGAAATGTTTAAGTTTACCCATGAACATTCATGGTGAGTTGACTCATAATGGCACTTAGCTCTTGCTGGTATTTTCGTGTTAAGCTTTCATCATAATCTAGAGCTTTTTCTATTAATTTTAAACTGTTTCACTTTACTTAATTATTCAATAATACTTGGCATTCTGAATCAATCAAAATCAGTCAGTGTTTCGTTCTGATCAAGCCATGAATTTGAAAAAAAATGGCCTACAAACATCACATTTATTAAACTAGTTAAAGTTCTCCAATTCGCAAAGAGTCTTATAAAAATCGAAACCCTTACCCAATACAGCTGATGTCAAAAGACTGAAAACTAATGAAACTTGCATGCTGGTAATAAACAAAAACTGGCACAACTTAATTTTGATTTTGATCTTTATATTTACTGCAATCACGGTATCTTGACGGTTATCTAAACCTTTAGAACGTTAAAATAATACCTGGAAATCTAATTTGTCAAACTGAATTGAAGTAGTATCAATTTATCCTGCAAAGCATAAATATTTTTGCTAAAATAAATAATTTGTTTACACATATTTTACATCAGGTCATATAAATTGTGCGCTGCTTATCTAAGATTGTTTCAAGAAGTTCGCGACAGTTGAACAAAAGTTTGAAAACGATACAATAAACATGAGCTGTCCGCTGATCTTTTGGACCTCCTAGAATAACACCCAAAAGTCAATTCTGACTCCTAATTGTATTGCAGATATTATGTTAAGAGAGCACATACTTATGAAATACATATTAAATATTTATAATTCATTACATTTTAATACATGAATGCAAAAATAAAAACACAAATCATATGTAGAAATTCGCGACAGGTACAAAAGCGTTGTGATTTTACAACGTGACCAGTAGGAGTTTAGAGGGGGATTCGATAAGGAAAGAAAATCTCCCGATGGAAGCCAAAAACCTATTACGTTGCAAGTTTTGAGAACTTGATGAAACTGTGGGTTGTGGTGTTCTGCGTATCCTTGGCATTGAAAGTTCAGTCGAATTTGATGAGGGAACGATTAGGATTTTGTTGAATACGTTTTTTTTATTTTTCCGATTTATCTAGGTATCCTCCAGCTCCTGGCGAATATTTCGAACTTCCTAAGCGTTCATGCTCGTAATTGTTTCCCCAGAGACAGCAAGAAATGTTGCCGAGGAACGCCTGAACTTATGGCCTGTGTATAGTTGAGATGAATATGATGATATATATTAAAGATGCAATTAAGCTGTTGTTTGGGCAGGCAATTTTCCAAAATTGATCATTCTTACGCATTGAGCAATGCATTTATCTATTGAATATTCATTAAAACGGCGATTTGTTTATGATTTGCAGTCGTAAGTTCTCATGTTTCTTGTACAATTTTAAGAAAGTTTCATTGTTTGCTTTTTTCATATAACAAAGGATCTTGCAGAATGATTTTTAGAGTACGTTATTTAACTATTGTGATGTTTTCTTTGCCTTCAACGTCATTAACAGGTATTTGTTCAGTTTCCGCCTGACCACAAGATCCAGCCAACCTAAAAATGGTATCCACTTTGATCATGAGGTTGTTTCATCTGGTGCTGTTAACCTAAATTTCAATATTTCTTCTTGTGTAAATACTTCAGCTTTCGGTAGCCGACATTCAATATTTTTGTGCCTTAAAGAAGCCTTTATAGATAACACTATGCGGAAAAGAAAATCTTTCGACATAACATAGCGTGTGCCAGAAATTGTTCAATCGAACACATTGGTAGGAAAGATTAATTTAGCTTAATCACATTTTAATTTAAATTGCTTACTCTATTTAAAAGGTGCTATTTAGGTATTTCCTAAATTTCATGTCAACAATATCTCGGATGGTGGTAGTTAAGAACGAAATTGCGTCTGGTAAAACACGAATAAAAATCAGTATGTGTTGGGAGGTCAGATTGATTTTGCTTTATATAAGTCAAGCAGTTCAATATGAAAGCATATCAGGAAATGATAATATTCTTCCCCTTTTAAAGTCTTTTTGAGAACGCGAAAATCCGACATAACGTCTTGGAATTCTGAAGATGTTAACCGTTACGACATTTAGAATGTGAAAAGTGGGAACAAACTCCTAATAATGGAAAGGTATCACTTTTAAATGAAGAATAACAAAGTCTCGATATAGAGCGTATTGAAAAGGATTGGAATAGCTTATGTTCAGCGTATGTTCAGGAGTAGATGATCCATGCCTGAAGATTTTGATTTCGTTACTACTAAGGTACCAGGTGTTCATTAAAGCTCTCACAAGAGCTGCAGGACAAAGAAAAAGTTTACCAACAGAACTCTACCTTGTGTTTCCACGAGTAAGCCATTATGGATAGATAATGATTATACATTTGAGAATTTTTCAATTTTTTTAGTTTCTTATGTTTAATCATCTTGTATGGATGGTGCTCCGTATGTTTCAGCTAACTTTCTGAGCGCCAGTGAAAAGACTTAGATTTTAGTATCAGAGTTCACAGAAATTTGATTTTTCAAATACGCCATACATACTCAAAATGCTCCCATGCTAAATATAATTTTCTTCCATTGTAACTATTAATTATAAATGTGCCAAAATAAAATAATGGGAATACTTTATGACATTAAATTCTCGCATTTCTGAAATATCGGTACTTTACACGGCCATTAACACATATTAAAGGAACTGAATATTGTTGAACACAAACACATTTATTATACAAAACGAATGTAATTAGCATAATTAGATTCTTCCTGGTTGGACTTCGCCACGGGTATTTTCCACAATCCAGTCAGTAAATGCGGAAGTTTTACCGTAAACTGATGGAGCATTGAATGCTCCACATGGAACCAAAACCCATGATACAACTCCAACAACAAAACCATCGTTAAAAAGTGGTCCACCACTGTCTCCATTGCAAGCTGATTCTCCTCCAAATTGAATTCCTGAGCACACGTTTAGCTCTTCATTGAACGGGTGTTGAGTTCCCAATAAGCTAGTTAATATTTCATCGCATTCTAAATATTACAAAATTTGGAATTAAAAAATTGATTAATTATTTAAATTGTGGCTGGTACCTCGTTCAGGAACAATAGGAAGATTGGCAAATTGAAGATGGTCGGGAATAGATCCTCCAGTTCGGGTCAGACCCCAACCGGACAAAATTGCTTCTCCTCTAGCTTGGTGCCATCTGGGTGGTATAGGAAGAGCCCGTACACTTTCACCGAAGATCAGACTCGACGCCAAATGAAGTAAAGACACATCGTTTGGAGCCACTACGTTGTTTCTATGAGAAATTATTTAATGCTAATATTCTTTTAACATTTTAGCCAACAAAACACTTTCATTTTAATAGTGAGGGTTTGAATTATTGTCTGTAAAATTTGTGTATTTTTGTTAAAACTAATAGCTCACCCTGGATAGAGGGCATTATTAATGACTTGAGCAACGGCAATTGTTTGCTGACCGGGAACATTTACGTCGGATTGCAAAATAATTCCAGCTACCACACGGTAAGTGTTGCCATCTGGTGTACAGTGAGCAGCAGTTAAAACCCAACTAAAAAAAAATAACTTGTTATATAACTCTAATATTTTCGTGGTGTAACTACAACTACTTACGTGCAATCTAGTTTATGAGTTTGAAGTAAAGTTACTTATCAAAGTTAATAATTTTAAAATTAGGTAAAAGTATCAATCAGTGAAAGACAAAATATTAAAACGTAATTAATATATTATTATTTTGAATTCGGGTTAGCTGAATTTCAAAAACGTCTAAATGAGGAAGAGATTTTAGATGAATCGAACAACTCGTATATGACCACTATATGAAACAATGCTCTCATGAACTTCCTCTATAAGTTCAATATATGAGAAATTTAATTAAACCAGAATTGTCCACGAATCAAAAGAAACACAAGAGCATCTTGGGCCACCAGGCATGATAGAAAAAACATTACTTACTCTTCAGAAAATGATAGAAAAAAGTACTGGTTCAGGAGCAGCATCTATTATTTTTTATCTCTAAAGATCCCACCAAGAATGCTAAGAGAGGCAAGATGCAGAAATTAAAATGACACGTCCAACAGCTGTAGTTAAAGGTTTAGCGATCCCAGAAATAATCGCACAGGTTTGTCGTATTTTTTCGATAATTTACAAAACATATCTTGTGATCTTGCCCAATAGAAAAAGTCAATAACATTGGACTCTCAATGAGCTATAATATTTTTCACACCCTGCGCTCCGCGCATTATCAAGTACTTCTAGTACAAAACTATGAAGATCTGAGCTAATTGAACATAAATTTCGTAGAAGAAAGCGAAAAATGAAGCTTAGAGTTGCCCATCAGTTAAGCAGAACAAGAGGAATTTGAAAATGAAAATAGTCAAATATGTATTATAAAATTGCAAAGCTCACAAGTATCAGAGCGCAAGCAATGATTCATTGAACGAGACAATAAGTAAAAAAATGCTCAAGAAAGGAGAAAATTTAGTCTAAATAATGTGAGACCTTTAAACCTATTAGGCAAAACCGAAAATAGAGATTGTAAGAAGATAATAGGTAAAATTTTAGTTAAAGGCAGTACACGCAATAGCTGCTGGTTATCAAAAAAATTAAAGAAAAACATTAAAATCAACAAAGATGGACCACTGGACTGGAGAAGACGATAAAGAAGAAACGGGAATAATCGCATTCAAGAAGAGATTATTAAAACAGCCAGGTTTAAAGGCTCATGGAGCAACACAGAAAATTGGAGATCGGGTATCGGAAGAAAACGGAGAATCGGAGTAGAACGTTGAAAAGCGATACACATATTTTCAATTTCTTTTACTGCTTCTTGCGTTTAGTATTCAAATTAGCTACGAAATACCAGTAAGAGTTTAAATAGTTCATAATAAAAAGAGCACCGATTTGTACTTACTTTGGAGAAATAATAGTTCCACCGCAAATGTGCGAAAATGTGATCAGTCCTCGACGTTGTAGAGATACTTGGTATGGGAATTGGTTTCTTTCGGCATTAAATCCTCCGACTATTCGCAAGTTCTTACTGACATTTACAGGTGTTGCGGGTAAGTATTCCGCTTTGTAGACCGGAGTCTCAGCATCGGCTTAAAAAATGTATAAAATGGAAAATCAGCACTAAGCAAAATCAGATAATCGGGAATTAAAAATATATATGTATCTGTTGTCTCGCAGTGGACCTTCTGGTGGAGTTTTTTCTGCTTTTATCCCTACTTCTAATATAGAAAACGTTCCATTAGAAATCAATTGCTGCGAATTCTTTAACTTCACCGACTGTTTGTTTTACAACATGAGCCGACGGCCATCACAAATTTATTAGGGTTTATGACTACTTTTTATTAGATCTTTCGTAAATAAATTGGTAAAAGCCTTTGGGGATTTCTAGATTTTGTTAACTGGTTATAGGTTTTCAACTTCTAAAGTTGAATGTGATGTACAAACAGCGAATTGTTGCAAATCAATTACAATTAATATAAGTATATTAAAGTCTATTTGTAAAACAAATAAGAACACGGTTACTAAACTCCATTCTTATAATGGACAGATCTGTATCTTATTGCAAAAGAACGTTTCTCAAAATTATATATTATAGATATATGCACTTACCAGAAACTGCTGCTGCCGCCAATGCGATCAAAACTAGCGAAAACTTCATTTTGAATTCAGCCGAATAAGTGTGATTCTACTGGCATTAAATTGTATTTATATAAAAACCATAATCAGATATTATTTTAAAACCAGCAGATTATCAAAAACAATTAATTCTCAAAGTGGTAAATTCCTATGAAATTCAATTAAACTTAAAGTAGCATTTAAATAATCTTAGCACGTAACTATTATACGTTTGCAAATATCGCAAGTGACTGCTATGATTGATGATCATCAATCAAATTTTGGAAACAGATGTGACGAAAAGATTACATTTTTTCTAAACAAATCTTAACAAATTGTTCAGCTTTAGATAGCAAATTGTATCATATCAAAAGACTTTCGTGAAGAAAATTATGATCCAGAATGGCGGCCTTTGGATTGAAAACTATTAACATCGCATAACTTAACTGTAGGTACTAATCAATGAATAGGACATTTATTAGAAGCTGTGAGAAAGGTGGATAGAAAAATAACCAGTGAATAAATTGAAGGGGCGAGTGGATAAGGGTGTTATTAATCGAAAAGTTTATTTTGAGAAAAGGAAGATTACATTTAATTTACTGGAAATTTAGATCAAATTATTTGTTTTACAGATTTTACATAGTTTTATAATGCATAACCAAGGTTTTGCTAATTCATGCATCCGCAAATTAATTAGGGTTGATCAATTTGGAGCTTACTGAAAATTAGGATAAATACACGCCATTTAAAATAGTCAATATAAAGAAACATCCCAACGAACCATAGGAAAATCTCGTCAAAATTAAAAATATGATTAAAATCGGATTGTTTCCAAATAAAAAGTCAATTCCTTCGATGTATCGTCATTTTTATAGATGCAGGTTTAACGAAAATAAATAGTGTCTCAGGGTTAAGAACTTCCGACTCTTGTAAAATCTTAAAAAATCGTAAAATTTTTTGATCGACTCCAGCAATAATTTTTTTGTTAAATTAGTTTAATTGATTAGTAGAAAGTTTTGTTAGAATTAGGACACTTTAATCACTAAAATCCATCTCAACCATTGATTTATTTTCATTGCTCTGAGATACCGAGTAGAAATAAAATTCAAAAAAACATCTTTATATTTGAAAATCACCATTTAATAATTACCACTTATTACATGAAAATCTTCAATCTTACCCATTACTAACCAGAAACAAAACAAAGTTTACAGTTTCACTGTCTCCAAACTTTCAATTAATCCTCCAAACACCAATATTTTCTATATATTTTATTTTTATGATATCGGTTTTTCTGCACACTGGGTATCGCAGGTCAGTGAAAATCGGTAGAGATGAATTTCAGGATTTACAGTTTTTTCGTTAGAATTGCTTTAATATTACTTTCTGAAATTATCAAATTCAAAACGTTTGCAGCTTGCCATGACTACGTATGTATATAGAAAGCACAAACACCTAAAACATAAGAACGTAAATCTTGAAATTGTTCAAAAAACTAAAAATTTACATGAGTCGTAAGTTCGTAACCCCGACAAACTATGTGCTTTTTTAGAACCAATGATAGTCTCAGGATTAGAAGCAGGTCTATAATTTTCCCTACTAAAACAATTCTTATTTTATTTATATTCTGTTTAAAGTTCACATTATTTGCCTGTTGTCCAATATTTATTAAATAGTGTGTATTTATTGTAGTGTTCTTTGTACCAGTGAGTTCACTTTCATGAAGGTACCTTCACGAACGGAAGTTTTTCTTATTTACCACACCCAACTGTCGTATCAGTTATTGTTGAACAAATTTTTTTTATTATACTGCGGTGCTGCTCAGCAGGTAAAAGCATTTACCTTCTCGGTTTTCCCAAGTACTTAGTTAGGAAATGAATGGTCTATTTCTTTAAAAACGCCTGTGAATATTAAGGACTGGTAGAAGCAAATCGTCCTAAGGTTTTTGTTCTGACCGGCACAAGAGTCTGACTAAACAATAAGATGTTAGTTTATTTTTATTTCTTGTGACAATTGAAGAAAATTACACCAATCGCTCATAACTTTACCACATTCGCGATTAGTCACTTCTTTTTCTTGATTTTTATTAGTCCCGGTCTGCATGAAAGCTTTCTGTTCGTTGCTTGTAATAACATGACTGCCAAATCCTCTTTCGAAACGCTTAAAGCGAATAACGTTTTATGTGCTTTTAGCATATTCATTTAATCATACCGAGAAATTTTCGCGTAATAAATATTTACCAAAATAACAAGATGCAAGAGTTTGCTGGTCGTCTTGGATGGTTTTGTTTCTGGAAATAAATCGGTCAATCTCATCAATAGTCAGGTCAATATAGAATTACAAATAAAAATAAAAAAAATTTAAAATTTTTATTAAAAAAATGAGTTTGTGTTTGGAAGGTATTTTTGGACCACTCCGTAAAAATAAATTTTATATAGAAAAAGTCGGATTTACAAATAAAAGTTGACGGGTATCAGCTTTTTTCCAAAGGAACACAGCGCTGAATTGTAAATTAATTTAGACTTTATTTCTGGTGTATTTCTAGTATACACATATACAGTGAGTTCATTATATATACTTTTATTTAAAGTCTTTTGTTTCAAATAAATTTCTATTTTGATTCTTGTTGGAAATGGTATAGTTAGCTAAAAGTATGTATGACTTTAAAGCAGTAGTAACTCTAGTAGCTGTAAAGCATTGGCCGTTTCGAATTTCCGTATTATCCGCTAAATTATTGGAAATAAGAATACCCCGACAAATTGCAAAAGTGGTAATATAAGATAAGTTCTGATTACGAATAGCCTTGGAGACAAATATAATCTTTCATGAATGGCATATTTAAGTTGATGAGACGTCTCGGTTGAGTTTTTTTATCACTTTCATTACGTTTCCAAAATTACAGAGTCAAATATTTAGGAAATTTTTCAAGTACTTTACTGATAAAAATCACTGATACATGCACTATGAAACAAATAAAATAGGTGAGGTTGAGTTGTCCAAATCTGCTATATCCTAGACGTGTAGGAAAACCTCACTTTACTGTAAAAACCTGATAATTAATAAATGCTTGTTTCAGTTACGCCGATTTCTAAAATAGGTCAGGTCCAATAAACAAGTAACTCAAATTAAATCAGTAAAATAAAACAGTATTTCTATTAAAAAGTTTATTATACAAGTCTTAATGTAATTAAGACAATTAAAATCGGGGCGGTTGAACTTGTTGAACACAACTGAATTCAGTATGTGTTGGGAAGTCAGATTGGTTTTGCTTTATATAAGTCAAGCAGTTCAATATAAAAGCATATAAGGAAATGATAATATTCTTCTCTTTTTAAAGTGTTTTTGAGACCTCAAAAATCCGACATAACGTCTTGGAATTCTGAAGATGTTAACTGTTACGACATTTAGAATGTGAAAAGTGGGAACAAACTCCTAATAATGGAAAGGTATCACTTTTAAATGAAGAATAACAAAGTCTCGATATAGAGCGTATTGAAAAGGCTCGGAATAAGCGTATGTTCAGGAGTAGATGATCCATGCCTGAAGATTTGCTGCAGGACAAAGAAAAGGTTTACCCAAAGAACTCTACTTTGTGTTTCCACGAGTAAACCACTATCGATAGATAATGATTATACATTTAAGAATTTTTCAATTTTTTTAGTTTATGTTTAATCATCTTCTATCGATGGTGCTCCGTATGTTTCAGCTAACTTTCTGAGCGCCAGTGAAAAGACTAAAGTTACAGAGTTACACACTTGCTTTAGACTTATTTAAATTCAGAGTTCACAGAAATTTGATTTTTCAAATACCTCATACATACTCAAAATGCTCCCATGCTAAATATAATTTTCTTCCATTGTAATGTGCAACAAATGTGCCAAAATAAAATAATAGGAATACTTTATGACATTAAATTGGTCACATTTCTGTCTTCATATCGGTACTTTACACGGCCAATAACACATATTAAAGCAACTTAATATTGTTGAACACAAACACATTTATTATACAAAACGAATGTAATTAGCATAATTAGATTCCTCCTGGTTGGACTTCGCCACGGGTATTTTCCACAATCCAGTCAGTGAATGCGGAAGTTTTAGCGTAAACTGATGGAGCATTGTGTCCCCCACATGGAACCAACACCCACGATACGACTCCGACAACCAAACCGTCGTTAAAAAGTGGACCACCACTGTCTCCATTGCAAGCTGACTCTCCTCCAAATTGAATTCCAGAGCACACATTTAGCTCCACACTAAACGGGTTTCGGGTTCCCAAGAAGCCAGTTAATATTTCATCGCATTCTAAACATTACAGGATTTGGAATTAGAAAATTGATTAATTACTTTAATTGCGGTTGGTACCTCGTTCTGGAACAATAGGAAGATTAGCAAATTGAAGACGGTCGGGAATAGATCCTCCAGTTCGGATCAGACCCCAACCAGATAAAATTGCTTCTCCTCTAGCTTCGTACCCTCTGGGTGGTATAGGAAGGGCCTGCACACTTATTCCGTAGACAAGACTCGAAGCCAAGCGAACTAAGGAAACATCATTTGGCGCTACTATGTTGTTTCTATAAGAGATAGTTCATTACGAAAAATCCTATAAAATGTTGATTTTTATAAAATATTATTGGTCTGCATTATTGTATCTAGAAACTTGATAGTTTAGTTAAATATCTAACAGCTTACCCTGGATAGAGAGCATGATTGATGACTTGAGCAACAGCTACTGTTTGTTGACCAAGAACACCGCTGTCAGATTGCAAAAGAATGCCGGCTGCCACGCGGTAAGTGTAACCATTTGGTGTACAATGAGCAGCACTTAGAACCCAACTGAAAAAAATAAAATAATTTAAAACTTTAGATGCAATCTAGTTTATAAATGTTTCCCTCAAATGGAAAAAAAATATATATCTTAAATATGTCCTACTCCCAAGAAAATAGAACTTTCAAAACATGAGACTTCCAAGACGATTCGCAGACGATCAATTACTTGTCGCACAAGACTATAAGAACCTGCACCACATAAACCGAAGAATACAAAAATGGGGATTATAATCGAGCATCGGTCAAGCTCACAAGTATATGGCCCCAGCATATCGCATGATGGATCATTGGATGAAGAAACCAAAGAAATAAACACTCCAGGAATGAGAACAGTTGGTTCATGAAATAAGGTGCTGTAAAATAAATCCATAAATCAAGTTATTAAGAAAATAATTTATAATGTCCTGATGTAAATCATAAGAACTTGGGGCTCACAGGTGCAACCCATTTAAAAAATAAACAGGAAAACTATTGAAAGGAATGGAGGAGGGGGAAGACTGGGGGAATGACGACATGCTAGAATAGTAGAATCAAAGAAGAGGTAAAAAAGACCCAATTAAAAGGTAAATTCGGTGAACAACAGAGATAGGATATCGAGTACTTATCGGAAGATGTATTGGTTAACCGATACAACAAATCCATTTTTATTTCTATTACTGCTAAATAGACAGGGTGGGGCAACCAAGACGGAATTAAAAATAACTATTGGAACATCGATATTGCCGCCATTCATTAAAATTATTTTTATTACACAGGGTGTTTCCAAAAACCCTTTGCATGTCACACTTACGTTTTTTTTAATGGAACAATTTGATTTAAGAGAGCAAAATCACATTTTTGCAAGAATTAACATCATGCAACTTCCTTACGAAAACATTTTTTGGATAGATATGAAGAAACAGAAAATTAGACATTTAAAAACGATCAATAATTAAAGACAATTAACTCACGTTATTACTAACAGTCCAAGAAGATCCCCAGATCAACACAAAAGACATCGAAAGGATGACTTGCATTGAAATAATCCGTATCAGACAGATTTTGAAGAAGCACAATAATGACGAATTTCATATAGAATTGCATCGGAAACTTGATGATTATTATATGATGTAATTATGGACTGCAAAATAATATTTTGATTTTGTTTTTGAACAAAATTTGGAATTCAAATTAACAAAGTGCTATTTTTCGATAAGGCTACATTTAAAAGTTCCCATTATTATTGCCACTGGATACGCTAGATTAATAATAATAATAATAATAATAATAAACGAATAATTATATGTACATTTCCTGCGAAACCACCTGCCAATGCTGCTTCAACACCTAACTTTAGCTGCAAAAATGTCACTTTCGTTTCAATACTTCGATCATTGAAAGATAAATTGTTGGCGTGAACGTGGTTGTGCAAATGAATGGCCACCTATATTACGTGACTTAACCCTGATAATTTTTTTCCTATGAGGTCTTGTTAAAGCTAAAGTTTAGTAGCTAAAGCTAAAGTTACAATCAGCATTAGCTCAAGATATGAAACCCAGAATAATGCACAGTTTTCGAAATATTTCAGTAAAAACTTTAGAAAAGGTAAATATTTCTTTTACGCATTGATGTGACTCTTGAACACCAATGTCTTCCAACCCTACGATATTGCGACGAATAAAGTGACATTCTTAAAGCTAGACTTTGAGAAGATGCTTGCTAGATGTTGAAGCTGCAGATAGTTCCGCAGAAAATGTAGATATAATTCTCTTGTTAAAAGTTCTTCAAAGAATTTGGAGCCTAGTAATTCCAGTGTATTCAATGGGAGCAATAATGCATATTGTGGCGGCCATTATTTTTAAATGAAGCCTCATCAAATAACACCACTGGATCATTTCAAATCTAGTTCAAACTCCAAACCGAAAAAATACATTGCCGTGTATAATCGTGGTCACAAAGGTGCCGACACAATTCCATATGAAATCAGTGATATTTGCGCTTCTTCAAAATTCGTTTGATACTGTTTCTTTTATTGATATTCGTTTTATTGATGTATATTGCACTGATGTGGGGTCCTTTTGGACTTCTAGTAATAATGTGAGTTCATTCATTGCTTTCACTTGATACCGTTTCATTAATTACTGATCGTTTCTTAAATGCGAAAATTCCTGTTTCTTCAATTCTTTCCAATACAATTTTTAATGCTTTAACTCTTGATTTTCTTTCAGAATTTCTGTTCGGTGGTTTTGTGAAACTAAATTGTTTACCTGACCGGTTCATTAATTTGTTGGCTTAATTGTTGCGTAATGGCGCTGCTTCTTGTAAAGATTTGTGTTGATAATTTAGCAGCCTCTGAGAGATTGTTGAAAGGCGTGTAAGACAGCATGGCGATGTTCCGTTAAAAACAAGTTTCAACGTTTGTCACGTATTTTTGAAAACATCCAAAAATCCACATTTGCGTAACGAAAGTAGCAATAGCAGAGTGCCAATATCGCATAAAAAAAATTGCACACTAGCCATAATCTTCCAATCCGTCTTGGTTGCACTACCCGGTATGTGTTATATAGTTCCTAATAAAAATGGCATAGTTATATACGTACTTTGGAGAAAGTATAGTTCCACCACAAATGTGATAATATGCGATAAGTCGCAGACGTTGTAGAGAAACTTGGTATGGGAATTGGTTTCTTTCGGCATTAAGTCCTCCGACTACTCGCAGGTTGGTACTGACATTTACTGGTGCAGCGGGGAAATATACTGCTTCGTAGACCGTGGTATCGGCATTGGCTAAAGAAAACGTGATGAGAGATCTCAAATGAGATAGCAATAGATACATAAAATAAGATAATTGAAGCATGCAAAAATATGCAGCTATCCGCTATCAAGCAAGTTCACTACTCAATCTGTTAAAATGTGTCTTTTTGTATTCTGACTTTCTTACTAATATTAATTTAAAAATCCTTCATTTGCTTACTTTTTGCTTCAACAACTTCTACTATCATGAGTTTGTTTCGATTTACGATTACTTTATTATATGTTACTTTAATTTTAGACAATCATGCGAAAATTCTTCGCGTTAGAGTGCATAATAATATATTTGTTCTTACCAGATACTGCTGCTACCAATGCGATCAAAATTAGCGAAAACTTCATTTTTAATTTACCGGGAAAGTTTTCATCTTGCATGTATTAAATATCATTTATATAACAGCTATAATCAGAAAGGTTTCCTAATCCGGCTTATCAAAAATAATTAATTCGCAAAGTGGTAAATTTCTATACAATTAGAGTTAAATTATCATTTAAACAATTTTGGCACGTAACTATTAGGTATGTATGTATTAAAGAAAGCATACATTTGCAAATACCTGCTATGATTAATGATCATCCATCAAATTTTGGAATTGTATGTGACGTAGAAGATTACACTTTCTTTTATCAGTCTTAATAAGTAGTCGAGACTTTGTAAGTATTTAGATAGCAAAACGTCACAGATCAACATTTTTTCCTGGACATCTTGATCTTCAATGGTGGATTTAAACGTGTTAATCACTCAGTTCAAAAATACAAGAATGGAACTCATCAAGTAATGCGACACTTATTTTCACTTTAATTGAATTAAGCGGTCTGGAAATACCAACATATTCAAGGTAGATTCAAAGAAATTGAATAAACATTTACACAAGCTATAAAACAAAGCTGCGAGAAGAGTGAATACCTAAGAGGAACTAACAGTTAATAAATTGTGTTGCAGAAATGTAACATTTCAATTAAATTTTTGCAAAACCTTTTTCTTAGGTATTTTGCCTCAACTTTGTGTCTTTTGAAGAGACAGATTCCTCTTATTTCACAAAAAGAATGCATTCTTTATCAAAAAGTAACGAAAAGCTATCACCTAGAGAGTATTCTACTACACACTTAGGCTCAAGCTCTAAGGAAAACACTCTAATTAGCAAAGAAAATAATCTAGAAAAGCTACGCATCGAAATAGACCAAAGCTAGCAAATTATTTTTCTCAATATACCTACAGATGGATAAAAGTTTAAACAATTTCCAATCTTCGGTATGTAGAAACCATACTCATACCATAGATATTCGAACTTTAATGAAACTCGCCCTATAATGGTAGAAAATGCCATTGTAACTAGTTTATATGATAGAGAGAAAATAATTTGTAATTAATCTAAATTTCCAAGTGAAAAATAGTTCATAACAGAAATTCCATTATTTATCCAAATTCATTTATTGGCAAATGTTTTAATGAAATTTAAATTGAAGGCCGAAAATTGAAGCCAAATCAAAATACGTTTTTATTCCATTTATCCATTATTAAAATTTCAAAAAGAAAGCCTCTTGACAAAATTTTAATTGTATGTAATTTTTAATTCACCGGTTCCATAGATGAAAGCCACCATGTATAATTATTTAAGTATAATTTACATTTTACAGTGGCTGCTAGATCATGGTGAAATTATTAGATAAATTGTATGAAATTCTGTAAAATATAAAGTTACTAAAATGTTCGTATATAATTGACATTTTTTAAGAAACTTTTTTGCAAAAAGGAAACCACTCTGTTCTCGTTTTAGAGCCCTTAAAGTGACTTAAATAAGTATAGCCGAAACGTCGACCCAAGGAAAATAGTGTTTTATTTTCTACCGGTATCTATTGACCGATAAACACAAGTATTAACAAATCACATCAATTGAAATGAATGTTAAATTTTTGGTGGTTTTGGTGATAACATCAATTATTATTTTTTTGTTTTGTTTCAATAAAACAAGGACGTTTTTATTAAATTGTTGTTCCAAATAAATAATTTCCACATGTATTGTAGAAGAAGGATGATAGTGTGAGATGGTGATATCTTTGTAGCAGTTTTGCTCTGCGGAAGAACTGAAAGGAAATGATGTTGTAAGTGTGTAGTCAAAGCTGTGAGAAGCGCCAATAGTTGTTTTCCAGTAGAATTCTGATTAGGAGATGTAGATATTTTGGGGTAGACATTATGGAGTTGTAATGTGTATAAAAGTTCTTTGCCCCTTACACTGTCAATAAGCCTTATTCATGTCTATGCAAATTAATAATTTAGCAAGTACAGTATTGTTACCTGTTATATGTAATCTTTAATGCTTCCATGGACCTCGCCACATCGTTGCAGGTATTATCTAGGTATCTGCCATTCAAATACACTTCACTTTATATGCAGCTTATGTCAGCGTCAGTTACATGGAACCTTAGAAAATGTTTCAGTTCATTGTCTCTAAGTCTAAGTCTATCATTGTATGTGTAGTCAGTCATAAAGCGTACATGGTTTAACTATAAACCCATTTTAAGGTAAATAGAGTTCTAATCAATGGTGCCAAAAATGCATCTACTTCGCCTCAAAAGGCGGAACCAGAAAAGAAAGTGCCAAAATTCAAAAAGTTTAAGATATATCGATACAACCCTGAAAGCACTGAACGTGGTAAGAAGCCATACATGCAGGAATACACAGTTGATGTAAGCAAGTAAGTATCAAATTTATAATTCACTGCGCCAATATTCGATATCGATATCGATGTTCAATTTACTAATCTTGCTGTTACCGTGTGGCAAGTACATACGGGAAAAATTCAGTAGAAACTCGCCAGAATTCAGGAGTGAAAGATCTGAGAAGGTGGTTTGACCGCTCATCCACATCAATATTTCGTGCTGCTTTATTTCCAACCCGACAGTTCTGGTGTTGGCCTGCTACCAATAGAACGATCAACGCTACAATTGTCCGTTTTTCGAATTTCTAAAGGTTTTTGTTCAACAGAGCTTCCTTCTTTTTCCTTCCGGAAAACCTTTTTCTGGCTATTGTCCCTCTTAAAATATAGCTTCATTTTACATTGGTTTGGAAGGCTTAATAGGCAAAGTTCTACATACGGAAAAAGTCCAGGTGATAGTCGGCAGGATAGCCGACAATATTTTATTCATGTATGTGTGTTCCATAGGTATGCAACACCTCAGCAACCAAACTATTAAGTTTCAATGGTTTCCTACTACTCAATGGATTAGTATTACTATTGAACATGTTTCTCTTTTAACTGCCAATAATCACTTTGCATTTTTAGCTGTGGGCCAATGGTGCTTCATGCATTGGAAAAAATAAAAATGGAACAAGATAGTTCCCTCACATTTCGAAGATCTTGCAGAGAAGGAATTTGTGGTTCTTGTGGTATGAATATTAACGGAGTAAATAAGCTGGCATGTTTAGAGTGAGTACCTTCCTCAAAAATGTTTTACTTCTAAGGACTAAAGCCAAATAAATATAAATATTTCTTAATCGAAATTTACATGTAAAAAACGCAGGTATTTTGGTCATGTTAATTCACATTTTGTGACTCGTTTGACCAGGTTTTTGTTCTAACTTTTAAGCCAGTTTTATTCAAATCTACTTCTTTTCTTCATCGACTTGTATTTTCGCTTTTGTAGAAAATGCATCGGTTTAAGTAAATTAATGTATTTTTTCAAACATAGTGATATAAAAGTGTACAGTTTCTTAAACGAACAGTATGTCTGTATTAAATGCAGTAAATGTATTCGAAATTGCGACTGAAGTTGCTATACTTTACTGCATGCTATGTTTCTTTATTCTACCGGAAAAAAATCTTTTCTTTTATCATTTTTTCGATTGTTCTTTCTTACCGTATATTGTTAACATACTCTCTGGTACAGCTTTTTCCATCTAATTCTTATCTTAGGTGCCCATTTTCAGGCGATTCACCTAGCCGATTCAACTACTGTGGTAGAAGTGTTCCGCCACAGTAGTCAACGCACTTTACTTTCTGATTCGCGTTGTTTAATATTCATTTCAGAAAAATTAGTACATCGACAAAAACCAAAATATACCCACTTCCTCATATGTATGTGGTTAAAGATCTAGTGGTGGATTTTACGCGATTTTTGGAACAGCACAAGAGGATAAAGCCATACTTGATTCGAAAAGATGACAAGTTTGATGAAGGAGAAGAGTATTATCTACAAAGTATCAAAGATCGTGATAAATTAGTAAAATGAACACCCGCTTTTTGCAATGAATGAAATAACAATGTATATTGATTTAGGATGGGTATGTGGAATGCATTCTGTGCGCTTGTTGCTCCACTTCTTGTCCAGAATATTGGTGGCACGGACATGCAAAAGCGCCTAATGACTTTTTAGGACCTTCAGCTTTACTGAATGCTTACAGATGGATTATAGATTCGAGAGACCAAAACACTAAAAGTAGATTGGATGAACTAAAAAATTATTATTCCGTTTACCGCTGTCATCAAATTAATAATTGCACAAGTTGCTGTCCAAAAGTGAGTAAATGCGATAGATACCTAATAGTTTAAAAAATAAATTTAAAAATGTTTAATTCTCAAGCAAGTTGACAACAAACTTAAAATTCTGAAAAAGTAAAAAAGTACTAAACTTTTCACACTTATCAGCGACATTTGTATTATTTCAGAATTTAAAGCCTGGGTTAGCAATATCCAAGCTTCGTTTACTATTGGCAGGTTGTTCAAAGAAAGGAAAACCAGAAATGGAAGGAGTTATCAAATCTGATCCAACAAAAGGAGCAAAACATCCATGCTAAATACCTTTTTGCAAAATCATGTTTAATAAAATTTATTTATTACATCATTTACGACTACTTTCTAAAGCGATAATTGAATTGGGTTCAATGGTATCTCTAAAAGTGGATTCTAAATCCAGATATTTATTAAAAGCGCACCAGTCTATGAGCTTTCCTGCTTCCGGTTGTGGCTCAGAACCCCACCATAAATCGTTCTAAAATAAAATTAATTTTGGTATATGTTACACAGAGTGATTGGAGGAAAATTGGCGTCATTCGTTTAGACGAGTTGTATGGGCTTACTTATGTCTGTTTCTTCCCTGAAGATATTGGTTCTTGCGGATGGAATTTCAACTTTGCTATTATTCAATAATCTATTTAAAATAATTATGCGATTTGGGTAATAGTATAGATACACATTTCAAATAAAACATTGCAAAAACCTTTAAAAAACGTTTAAATTAGGTTCATGCATCCGTCCATCAATCATGCATCCAGTCAGATTTTAATTTTAAATAGCTTGGGGTTCCCTACTTTAAATCGGTCAAATCTCCAGTAAAATGCATAAACTAATAGTCGTTGTCGAAAGAAGAGAAAAAAGTGCAGCAATTAAATTGTTGAATTTTGAAGTATCACTATTCAATTATATCAAGTATTAGTTGAATAGAAGCATATTCCTATAGTTCTATAAAATGTGTATATGTTCGCACTAAGCCGTTAGTTTAATTTAAGTTAAAATAATGCCATTAGATGCAAAGGTTAATATTCACCCTGAGGAGGTTTTGTCGTGTTTTTGTAGTTCTGTGATAAATTACGGATAAACCAGTCACGTAATATCCGTATGCATGGAAATACATGTATTTACATCTTTTCTTTGGTAACTCAAGTGAAAAACTAAAGCTTGAAATATTGAATGGTCCTCACCTGATTAAGCAACAAATTTATAGCTGAGGAAAATAATCTCTTTTTAATTATTTTATTTCTAGTTTTTCCTTATACCTTGTTGGTTTGAGTATAAACTAGCAATCAACGTAATCACATTATTGTCACCTTTGTGGTTTAGTTTTTTTGAAAATATGTTTATAGTAATAACTTAAATTTTTTATATTTCAAATTTACTCCCTGGATAACACATCCAGAGGAATGGAGCCAATCTTGAATCACCCGGTATAAATTAATACTAATAGACATATTTGCAAGTGGATTACCTTGACATTAGTGGGTGGTTCGTCTGGGGGAGCGCAGATTGACCGGTCCAAAAATTGCAAAATTTCTTCGTAGTTCAAGTTGCAGTCGTCATCTTTCTTTATGCTAGAGTGAAAAAATGCAATCTTTGATGTTCTGATATGTATCTTATAAAAAGTGCTGGTTTTTGCTACTACAACAGAAGCATAAATATAGACCGGATACCTCTAAGCAGTTTCGAAATTTTTCCCCTGTTATTTTTATTTACAGGGTGACCAAGAAAAAACTTTTTGGTCTTGCTCTGAACTCTTGTCTTGCTAGACCGATTGTCAACATCTATAGCTCATGTTGAAGCTGAAACTTCATAAACAACTTGATACCAGAATTTAACATAGACCGATATCACATCGAAAATTGACAATGATTTTGATGCATATGCATTAAAAGTTACCCATATTCAAACTGCCCAGAGTCTACTAACAGACTTTCAGAGTGAAGTTTATTTTCAAACAATCTGTTCACCCACCCATATACGGAATTTTTGCCTTAACTTGGCTATAAAGAAAATGTTATCACTGCAAGGTCATAAATCTTAATTTTTTTCCACCTTCCGGTAAATAAACAAGACAGGAAAAATTCAAAAACAGTTTCGAGATATCAGGTCTATTTTTATGCTTTTGGTGTTGAAAATCAACAAAATACTTTTCTGTTCGACTGGAAGCAAGGCAAATTTTTAGAAATGCTGCATTGCTTCATTTTCCACCCTTTAGAAGCTTTCTCCGAAGTTGCAAAATTTTTCAAAAAACACCCATTAATAAAAAAACACTTAAACTAGATAACGCTTTAAACCGAAGCAAAATAGCTTGAAACAATCAGATGTTATCCAGTTCCGAAGTCAGAACAAATTTGGCGGGTTAACTTTTATTCTCGTGAGCAACTTATTTGCAGTAATAATCAGGAACAGAATATTAGTCAAAAATCAAATGAAACAATTACTAAACCATTATTGTTTTGTTTAAGAAACCTACTCACACTTCCAGTATTTTTTCTAGTAGCTCATTATCAAATGGCAATCTGGCTCCTTTGAGTACCGTGTAACATTCCTTTTTGGAGAGTTTTCCACTTTTGGAATGATCCGTTTGCAAGAAATACTCGCGAAGACGTTCTAGATCATCCCACAAAAACCGTTTTAGTTCCGTTAAAGCAATCGCTCTAAAAATAGTTACTATTTCCAATAAATTGCAATGCTCCTAAATAACGTTCGTAAACTACATGCCTTATTTTCATTCGATCATATCTTGGATTGTAACAACTTGCACTGAATCCTCTAGCTATAGTAATCATTTCGTGTTCAGTAAAGTCTTGGCCCATTATTCTGCATAGTTTTTCTCTCAATTTTGAATAGCTGATAACAGATGTTTCTTTTGGTATATTTTCTGCTACGAAATCCTTATAAATGGGTTTCAGTTTTTCTCTGACATTATCCATAATTCTCTTCAAGTTGGCTTTGGGAAACTGCAATATTTATTAAATTAAATGTTAATTTAATTGATGTACCATTAGCAAATCAAGCATTTAGATAAATTGTAATTATTGGACAAAAGTCGTCTCACTAAAAAATATCGCACTGATGAAATTGCAAAAATTTGGTTGAAAACCTCCGTCAATAACTGGGAGCTTTTAAGAAAGAACTTCAGTTTCCCACCATTTTAAAGTCAATAGTTGAAACTGCTTTGCTCACTCGCTTTATACGTTTTTTTGCGTAAAGTGCTTAAATCGAATACTCATTTCCTTATCAATAGTTCAAGGCCAAGCACAAATGCACTAAATCTAATTTATAACCAGGCAAACTGAGAGACATTTAATCAAAATATTAATGTGTGGTCTCGAAGAAGATTTAGACCTAAATATTTACATTAAACAATCTCATATAAATAGTGTCTTTTGTATACTGTTGTGGCTTGGGTAGTTGCTTTCAAACGCATGATCTACATTTAATTATTTACCAAAATAAAGTAAATCCAAACTATTGTTAAGCAAACTGATACAAATTGCATCAAAATCCAGCTTGGGAATTTTCAAAGTTTAAACTTGAAAAATAGAAACAATTAAATACCGCTGAAAAAATGTTTCTGTTTCTTGATTTGCGATCAGGACGAAAAACTGCTGAGATTGAAAATCTTGAAAAATCAAATACGAAAAACCCAGATATGTGTTCTGTACGGATTTTCGGCAAAATATTGTTCGAAATGGGCCCGAATATACAAAAGCGCCCGTTCTCGACTCGGGTACAATCTTGATTCCTTGAAGAATATACCAATTCGCAAAAAACATTTTCAAATACAAATTGTTTGTTCAATTTAAATTTTACAAAACATTATCAATCTTTAGAATTAAGTTACACCGGTGTAATAAACAATTATTAATTGTGTAGGAAAGCAGCAGTGTTAGTTCAAGTTTTACGCGTAAATTTAATAGACATTTATTTGAAAAAATACTAAATTTGATCAAACTGAAAAAATGTTTTATGCTGTTTACCTGTTTACTTTTTGGTGCCTATTGAACGGAAATGAATATCATCGATCTAGAGCACTCGTGCTTGAAGAGAAAGTACCACAAAATTTCAGAAGTTCCCATTACAATTGTTAGGTCGAAAAAAGCTCTGTTTTAAATTATAGTAAAGAAAATTTGACTCAGCTTAAGTACATGACGTTATTGATAATTTTGAACGCAATTTGATAACCACCACTGTAAATGATTTCATATTAATGAGTTTGTAATTGGAGTAGTTGGATTATTCTTTGCATGCACTATTGCGCTAAATTTCTTGAGAATAAACTCACTTTTACGTTTTCATGCTCCTTATATTCCACTCTTGATAACGAACTGTTATGAACTGAACCTCTGTTATTTATTCAAGAAATAATGGCGGACCATTGAATGGCTCCCTATATTTGCCAAAATTTGGAGCAGAAAATAATCTGGCAAGCAACAACATTTATTGGAAATTGAGGTAATCACACCCATGACAGGACAGACTTAACGATGCATCTCAATCCTCAAACGAGACAAGATGATTCTTAGAAATTCTACAAACGAGGGTCGTTTTTATGACAAAAAGAACATACAACATTTTCAGCACAGAACCTAAAGAACTTAGGGTAGGCTTAATCTACAAAAATGTTCTTTTTTGGCAAAAATGATGAACTAGTAAAGGATTTTATCATGCATTTGGTAAATAATACATATTTAGTAAATATCATCCACACGCCCTAGCAATACTGTAATAATAATAATAATAATAATAATACTAAAATAATAATCTCACCTGTCCACAATTAATTTCCATATAGCGAAGAGCATATTCGTCGGCTTCCACCAAGACAAATTTAAATCCATTGATAATTAATGTGGCCCCTATGAACATGTGTTGAGGAGTATAGGATAAAGGTGGTTTACTTGTGAATATTTTTTGCCCAGGCAGCTGAACTTCTGCTCTGGATGAAAAAGTCGAAGCGCTAAATCCTAAGCAAAATGTGAAATTCTCATGTAGTACGATTTTACTTGTTACCTACCTATCCAAAATTTTTAACTGTAAGGTATTTTCAATATGATACAGTTTCTTAGTTAACAAGTTAATTTTTTACTGGTACCTGAATTTCTTTGGCCGACTTCAAAGACAGCGAGACTATCGTCAGTGAGAAAATAACTAATTATGAAGTTTCTGGTACAGTTTTCCGGAATTTGAGAAACCATTTTTGCTTTGAATCTCAATACATGACTGTCAAGGCCAATTCTGGAAATATGAAGTGATGGTTATGCCCATAATAAGAAATCAAACCACTTGCTTCCAACCCTAAATTTTCCAAACCAAACTTCATTTTCCACTTTCCCATTCCTCATTTGCAAAATCATCTTTTATTTATTTTAAAATAGTTCAAAAATTGTATTGTTTTGATGCATAATGGTAATAGAGAACCCAACATTATTCATTTATTTATTTATTAACCCTTAACCATTCATTGAATATTATCCATCATAACATATTTAGAAGATAGATAATTATTATGAGAGGGTAAAGCATTTTGAAAGAAGATTGATATTCAAAACATATTTAAAAACCGTCGGAACCACAATCAACGATAAGTTTTGTCGTTTTAAAAGCGTTTGATGACATGTATTTAAATATTGATGAGAACATTTATTAAATAGCTTTCGTGTAAGAGTTTTTAAATAGTCGTGTAAATAAATGGTAATTTAGATAAAAGAACATATTTTTTAAACTCGGCATCTCAAATTTATTACTTTTTACATTTCGTTTTTTTATAATAAACTGCAATTTTACATGTGGAATATGTGGAATCTACCTCCGACTTTTTTTTCGTTTAGTCTTTTTCGACGTATTTGAAAAATTGAGTTGAGTTAATTTGAAAATTAAGTTTTGCGAATATAATAAATTCAAATTGTTAACTAAGAAACTTTGGATAAACTGGTGAGTTCTTCGGGTTTTTAAGACGACATGAAACAAAAGTTACCTACTCTATATATCTTCTGTAATTTCTATTGTGATTCCTTAAATCACAAAAATTTGCTTATAAAAAATTTATCAATTTTCTTTGTCAGTTTATTTCTGGAAGCACTTGACTCTTGAAAATGCAATTTCAACTTTTAAATTAAGCATTATTTTATATTAGTTTTGGGGTCATTTGGCATACTATCAGCACTGAGCTTGAATACATATTTAAGAAATGAAAATGAATGAAAAGAGATCGAGAGCTAAAATAATGAATTCTCCTCGATGAAATATGACAGTAAATAATGTAGGTGAGACTTGGCCAGAAATACCTATCGTATGATAAAAACTTTTTAAAGTTCTTATGGGGAGCTTTCGGCTCCACCGTAATACAGTTTTGTGCAGAATCCTCATAAGACCCAAACCCATTCCAAGGAGGGAGATCCCGTTCCTTTGGCTTAGCTATAAAAACGGTTTCCTTGTTCCTCGCTGGTTCTGATATGGGAGTAAATTCACTAATTCCATATTTTGTTGCATAGTACTCTTTTGTAAAAGCGTCGCAATCGGTCAGAACCAGTTTTCGTCCATAACAATTTATAACACCTGCAACATAATGTATTTTGTACTTTACTCTGGAAGAAAATTGAAAGACTCATTTTATTAAAGCCAGCAACCACACATTTTAAGCAGCAATAAGAGCCACGAAATCCATACTTCTTCAAAATAGTTACTCCTAGTCTGACTCACCTCCTATACTTAAATCTCTTTCATCGTAATACTGAATATTTTCCCTTCCGCAGTCCAGAGGATCCACAATATATCGTCGATTACTCAGGGCTGATCCAAGTACGTTCAGAATTGTATAGTTTGCATTACCACCTACTGCAGGTAGTTCCTTGTATCTAAAGTCCTCTTATAGTTCTATTCAAAATTAACTAAACTCGCGAATTATCACACCTTTTAGGAAGTTTAGCTCTTCTCAGAAATAGAAACCCTGGTTCTCCACCACTTTCCGATTGAAGCTCCTTAATTTCAATCGTATCATCTGCCAAATAATATCTCAGCTCAAGGTAGTGCAAATACCCATACTCAGTATTTTGATCGTCCCAATATGCTTTGAAGTGCAGCACCTTTAATGTTGATATAAATTTCCTGTATATGTAAACTACAAAACATAGGGTTTAAAGTGAATGTCTGTCGGGTCAAGTTATACTGTTGAAGTGATTGCAAAATCGGAATTGATGAATACTAATTGAACTTAGATGTTCAACTGTGATCGTCTGAGGTCCGTTTTCAGCAAGCAGCAGAAAATATGATAAACTCGAATCATTTTCTGCATGGTACATTTTCTGTCGCAAAAATATAAATCGATTGCTAAGAATTTTGGTAATAATCTTAGTGGTGTGCTGTCGAATTCTAAAATATTTCAATCATAAATTTCAAAAATACTATCGCCGGCGAGATACAGGCTGGTGAAATGGCCGAAATATTAATGGTGCCATTTATAATTTATAATGTTCAGAGTGGTGTTGTGAGAGAGTGTTTCTGATCTTGTGCCCGGGAAACCACGGAAATCACGGAAAAACTGCCAAAAAGCTTTTGGTCGGTACCACAAATGGTGCAGTGAACAAAAGCTACTCAACTTAACAAGCGAGAAAGGATTATTAGTATGTATTAACAAAACAAACAAAAGACATAAACCCTCATCCCTTGGGTGCTCGATCTTCTTTGTGTGTGTATCTTTCGTTAACTGCACCATTTCTGGTACCGATCAAAAGCTTCATGGTATTTATTTCTTCCGACATTTGTCTGGCCCAAGATCTGAAACAACATTAAACGCTTCGTTCTCAATGTCAGAAGGCAGATCATAATTTGAACTTTAAAAATATGCAATTTTAAGACACGTTTAACACAAAGCAAATATTCCCTACTTTTGACTAAATATTTTAAGAGTGAAAATAACTTTATCCTTAGGACAATAAAAACTTTAACAACTTAATTGACAGAGAACAGAGAGTGACAATATAAATACAACCATCGTGTAATGAAATTTTAAAGAACAACAATTAAAGTAAGTTTCGAGAGGAAAGTGTGACCGATCATCAAAGAAATGAAAATGAAGGCAGACAGAAGACATGACATGGTAGGCTTTTTCTCTTTGGCTTTGGCTCTACTTTGACGAAGAAAACATGAAACATTTTTTTTATCTTATAACCTATTTTTTGACTAGGAATAGAACTACAATTCCATAGAAAAATTATTCAAATCGGATCACCGGCTGAGAAAATATTCACAGTCAAACGTTAGGAAATGTTTAGGATATGCGTTAAATTTGCGACACAGTGCATATCAAAACACAGAGAGAAAAACATCCCAGCTTACAACACAAGAAAAATACTGCAACTCATAGAGGTAAATTAAAAGATACGACTGTCCAAAAAAGATCATTTGCGTCAGACTACTATTGATTCATAAATTCCTCACTATGCAGATACGTATAATGGCTAGCAAATTCCCCAAAATCGATTTAAAAAGCCCTTAAAA
>NW_026018508.1:7513752-7609532 GCF_020466585.1 Dendroctonus ponderosae
GTTTTGATCCTTTGTTAATTGACAAATTGAACATCTTGTATTTTCTAAACATAGAAAATTCGCATATTCAGATTTTCGCTAGTTATGTTGTAGGTATTATTATCATTCTCTTATCAAGTACGTTCTTTTAGGTTTGTCATTTCAATTTGCCGGCATAAACTGTGAATTCACCACGTACTTTCCTGTCATTTTCCAAAAACTTGCCCAAACTATCTTTAGTTCTATTTGGCTTTTTGGGTTGAACAGCGTCTTTATCATGGGAACGCAGTTCCATGTATGGATCGCCTGGTCCTACTATAGGATCGGGAACTGATATACCGCATCGATTCAGAAAAGTTCTGGTAAACTTATCGCAGTTGGTAATTTTAAGCACCCGACCATAAAATTCAACTTCTCTTCCAATATTAAAGTCCATCACATCGTAAAAGTTAAAGTCCATTGGAGATGGAAAGCGGATTCTTTGTCGAGATATCAAAGTTCCTAAAAAGTATATTAGTATTTAACGCGTTTTGCAGCAGCAGATTGTTTGATAAATCACCTTGCGAAACGCCGCTGTTCTCAACTCGGGGTTCAATAACTTGGATGGTTCCATCCTCCAGAAAATAATAAATTTTTACGTTACGCACTTGGAAAGGAGAGCCTCGAACTTCCTGTAATGTTTCTTGAAAAAATGCATCAAAACATAGAATCTGCATAAAAGAATACTCAAGTTGAAATAATAACACAATGTGTGCTGCAACAATATAACCTGTTTGTCGAACATAATCCATCCTGGCAGCTCGGTGCATTGTCCTCTTGGATATATGGATGGAAATTTATCTGACAATGGTCCAAACATATTGGGCTTCACCTTCTCTATAAGAGCTCTGTTACCTTCTCCAATAAATCCAAATATTGGATTTAAGTGGAATTCGGTTTTTCCCACCTAAAATGATAAATTTGAAGATGAGGAAATGATTGAACCACTTTCAGAACATACACAAAGGGCTTAAAAATTTGCAGCATTCGTTTAAAAGAATTCAATTGGAGAGAACGGAAAAAATTTAGCATCTTCACTTATTTAAGTAAAGATGCTTAATTTTTCAGATGGATATAAATCAGGGGTTTCTGTTTCCAAACAGTAACAACGTATCCGAGTAAGAAAAAGGGTTTGAACTCGAAAGTCAAAATATCACTGATCCAGTGATCCAACAATAATAAATATTTTGTTCAAGTTTTGTTCATGTGGAAACTGTTATTTTCTATTATTCATCTGCCAATCCTTCAGTATCGTTAAAACGACTTGTTGTAAAATATGGAGCTTTCCGAAAACTTCTCAGCGGAACTCACAATATGCCCACCATTCTCGTTTAAATGCATAGTTTTCATGAATTTGTTCATAAGAAATGAAGCGTTATGTATGTCCTCGATGTTTAAAATAAACTGTATCTCAGAAATGGTTTAAATTATCAACTCAACAGTAACGATATTTTGGAGAGCATTACGCCAGAACAATCTCTCATCTGTTCAGCAGTATGTTCCAATTATAAATATTCCAATAGTTCCTATTATAAATACAATAAATCGGAAACGGTCAAAAATGTCTTATCAGTCTTAAAAGTCGTTCCGACAGTGCGTACCGAAAGTTATCTGTCGGTTAGTTAAGTTACGATATTTCATCAGACACCTAATAGACTTAACCATCGTATTTTAAAGGTTTAATTATGCGTAAAATGCAATACATTGCGCAAAATGCAAAATCTATTAGGAATATACCTAAGCGTAGATTTAAATAATTTCAAAACAGGAACAAACAGTAGTTACTGAATTAGCTCAATGTTTTACTAGAAGACTTTTACTAAGAAAACGACAAAGATAGCAGAAAGACTGATACAGTTATATATAAAATGAAACAACCACCCACGCCCGCTTCCTTTTCCCAACAACAGTCCTACTAGAACTCTTAAACGCAGCAAAGTTAGTGTAACACTATATTAAACTAAGCCTATATTGGCATATTTAAAACTTTTATATTATTTTTATTTATAAATCGTAAAACCTATCATACCCCACATGTAAATGCATAAAGACCGATTTGGCCGATAGCGATTTTTGAAAGAAACAGAAATTTTGTTTATTGTTATTCCTATATTGATAAACGATTTTGATACCAAATTGTTTTGCAGACGAAAACATGTCGCCCCAATGAAGCGTAAAAAACGGTCCACTGAACAACGTCATCGAGACCCATAGAGCTCATGAAAGATGTAATAAAATATATTATTTGCATACTTGCAAGTTTATGTGGAAATGCATTATTTACCAGCTCTTCGTAACTAAACACAATGAGTGTTCCACAAGAAGTTGTTCTATTTTCTTAAAAGCTACACACTTACTTACATTTGGATTAACGGAGTATCCCGGTAAAAATGGGAGATCGGGGCAGCGAAGAGACATTTTTAATGAAATAAAATATACCACTACTCACGAACAAAAAAGTAAATTTACTTGACGCGTTTGTCAGAAAACCTTTCAGTTTTATCGAATTTCTCTGGTTACCCTTAGAAACCACGCATAGAACATTCAATAATAAGATCATACATACTTTTGTAAGCTCACATTTGAAAACCCAAGGGGGAAAACCATGCATGTCCAGTTTTTGTTAAAATTGATCTAATCAGGCCATTTAGTAGACCAAAACTATATAGCGACGATCGACCGTTTTACGGTAAAAAAACATTTTATAATGATAATTTCTCATGAGGAACCAATGAAGAAAACATTATGAACCAATGGTAAAACAAAAAACTAAACAGTTTATTTTCAGAATTACCTACATTTATAACAGACATAAAATTAATGTAATTTTTTCTGTGGCATTAAAACATATTTTGATTTTATTTCATAAAACGTATTTATAATGGTTGCTGAAAATGATTGCCATTGACATCAGTACACTTCTGAGTCCTCTTTAGCAGCGCAAATTTTGCAGCCTGCTCCTAGACAGGTGCACACAAACGACGGTGAACGGTAATTTAAGTTCTTCTATTTGGATAATTATTTCCCGCAGTGTCTCAGAACTCTTGGAGCACCAAATGCATATCGGCATATTCAGAATTAAAAAATTGCCCCATTATTTTGTAAAGATAGTTCTAAATAAATGGTCTGTACTGTTTATAGTATTTGCTCTTCTAAACATCCTAAATATACCCTAGCTTCGTCAGCCCCTTAAATACTAACTTAGTGAGGGTACAAATTTGTAATTTTGCTTTAAACTGAAGTAAAGTTTGACGCCTTCTATTTCGCAAAGGAAGCTTTTGAGGACCCATGCAAATTTGAATTTTTCTCATTGTTCGGTAAGGTTTATTTACCCGTGAGTTTACGGTCCTTTATTTCTGAGGCATGCTGTATAGAAAATGAAGTAAACTGTTATAAATATTTAGTGTGACGTAATGTTATGCACACTTTAATTTGTGAATAATAACTGTGTCTTAAAGTTGTTTTTAGAAAGCTAACTGGTCTATTTTATTGTAGTTTCGGGTTTTTGTTCCATTACTGATTTGTCTGAATTTATTCCATAATTCTAGTGAATGTTTGAGACTTTGATTGGTTGGGATTTATTTGCTTCTCGATTACCCAACTTAACAAACGAGGCACAAAGTTTACGAAAACATTATATGTATTTGGAAACATTCTTCGAACATGCCCAGTGATTATTTTACTGAGATCAGATCCATCTGAACTGAAATTTTACAATTGATCCAAACGACAATTTATGGTCGATGTTCTCATTAACTTGCGTATCCAAAATTAAGCAATTTTTTCTATTCCTATAACGGTTTAAAAATGAACAAGTGACACAAACTGTACAAGAAAACGAAAACAAAATTGCAGAAGACACAGCACAGCTGAAATACTGCATTTAGATGAACAGTTCTAAGAAGAGGTACATACAAGGGATAACAACGCCAAATGACCGAAAACAATGATATAAAGCAGCAAGAAAAATGGCAGTTAAACAAATATTCAGAAAATATCATCTTGGATACATCGACAAGTCAAATAAAAAATACCCTTGAAGATATAGGAAATGACGAAGCCCCCGGAGGAGATTTGGGGACGACATTCAACCTGTATGATCATTAGCAAGACATTCACAAAAATGAGATAACGCCACAAGCCACAATGATCCTTCGCAAAAGGGGAGCTTGCTAAATTACCTATATAATTTACATACCTGCATACTTACTAACAATTTAAAAAAATAAAATTAATATCAATCGAGTAAAGCAAGGCAACATTAAGACTAGTCGCGAAAACTGATCTCAACACTATTAGAATCTGCTTCTAAAGCTTAGAGAGTCAAAAATTAAGCATCGCCGAATACTACTCGTCTTAAGGACGACACAGAGCTTATAACAAATGGCATAAATAAAGCTCATCACATGCTACAATAAATTATTTCAGCAACGAATGACTGTCGGCCCGCTATTAACAAAGTCAAATCCTGGTTCTTTAATCGGAAAAGCTAACTTGTACTTAGCTGAGACATCAAATGAACTCGAACATGAACTTTACTATGGAGAATATTCCTGAGTTTGGTTCTTTTGAGTTTCTCGATTAATATTGTATGTATGGTTCATTAAATTTTGTATATTTTGTGCCCTCTGAACGGCTATACGAATATTTTCTAATGATGTATTCAAGGTGTACTTTGAAGATCAGGGATTACAACACGCAACGTTGCTGATCACTCTCTTTCATATCTCCATAAATAAATAAATAAATTCGATATTAGAGTGCCTAATCCGAATCGTCAAAATGTCTTTTCCGAATACAGTTATTTTAGCGAGAATTTTTAGTGGGATTTTAGACAGTTTTCGTTGAGAACCGTTATTTTATTATGTTTTACTTGTTGTCTGTCTAGCTCTCAGTGCTTATACATTTCTTTAGCTTTGTTGTTTGTCATTGTATTTCTATGTTTAATTGTTTGTATCAACGTTCCCAGCTAAGCTGCCAACGGTAAATTACGATACATTTTAGAATATCTTACTCCACATAAAAGGAAAAATCCCTAGTTTTTGCAAAATAGCGACAAAAGAAGTGCAAAACATTAAGGGCTTGACCTAACGTTGAGCGACAGAGTAATGAATGATGAGATAAGTTAAAGGTCTCGGACGGATGAAGTAATTGAACGCATTTCGAAGCTCAAATGAAGAACGGGGCGTGTTGCAGAACAAAGGGATGGATAATAATTTCTATATGATTGAGGAGGATTTTTGTTCTCAAACCCTTTTTGTTTGCTATTTCGCAACAACATTGTCTGTTCTTTAAAACATGGCAGAATTTCCACACTTTTTCTATTGCAGATTGATAAAGAGTGTTCTTATTTCACAATAAGGAACAAGTTTTTTATGTATACGAATCAGGAAGCCATTGAATCATCTAACCAAAACTATGTGTGGAAGGACAAGAGTCTTTCAGTAAGTAATTCGACATTGAATCGCATTAAATTTATTCACGTAGCCCTTGAATATGATACGAACCGTTTAAAGCGCTAGGCATCCCACCGATGACTTCAAGTGAGAAAATCTAAAATTAGGAACCAAAGCTTTGAACAAGTTGAACTTAAATAAAAGGGGGTTAGCACAACTTAGATGAACTTTGTTTTCCCTTCTCTTCTATATTAACTCAATCGCGGGGTATTTGATATTTGTTCTAATAATTATTAACTTTTACCTTAAAATACTTTAAGTGAAGACATATACGTTTTCTATGCATATTGTATGAAGCAGTGAAATCTCAAGAAGTAAATAAACATCGCTGAACAGTTTAAAAAATACACTTCATTTATTGTTTCACCAACATTCCTTGCGAGAGTTCCGAAATAAGTCAGTAAGATCACTCATTTCCGGCGAAAAATTATTAGCTCATTTTTAATAATTTTATCATTTTCGACGGTTAAAATTTTCTAAACCCAGTCAAAATCTAAAAAATCTACACTTTAAATTAAGTTTGTTCTACTTTGTTAGATCATGTAAATCATACTATATGAAAATATATTCGAGATGGGTAGGCACTCTCTGCTGGAACGTATTAAACAATGAAAATGTATGCGTCAAAATTTTTTATTTTTATATTTGTATTTTGGAAAACTTCTGATTCTACCATTAACAGAGAATCATACGACAATCAAACAGCAAACAGCCAGATATTATTTTATTGTTGCCTATTGGTTATCATTATCTTTTAAATTTATTAATATTTTTGTCATGGACTTGGACAAGACCAAGAGCAATACTAAGAATGTTTTTTCAGTTAGCAAGAACAAGACGAATATATGAAAGTCTTGGTCTTTGCTCATTGCTATTTTAGAATAATATATTGCACAAGCGTATCCTATGATTTGTTCTATTACATTTTAATTGTAGCCAGTTGAATCCTTTTGTTGTTGTTGACTGTTTTTTGTCTGAAAAGGGCAGATAAATCAATTAAACTTCTAGGCAATGAGTCGTGTGAAATTTATTTAAATATCTGTGTAAATAAATCTTAGCATTAATCGTTGAACATTTTATAAAATTTAGTATTGAACATAGTCTAATGATGACTAATTGCGATATTTTATAACCTTGAGTACATGGCATTATTCACTTTAGAAGCTGGAGGTCTCTGAAGAAAATCGGAAATGAATTTGCCTGCTTGAATCAGTGTTTTCAAATCTACTCCCGTTTCAGCGCCCATTCCGTGCAGCATATAAACCAAGTCTTCTGTGGCTACATTTCCTGTGGCTCCTTTAGCATAAGGACATCCTCCCAGACCCGCTACTGAAGAATCCACAACAGTCAATCCTAGGTCAAGAGCAGTACAAATATTTGTTAAAGCTTGTCCATATGTGTCATGGCAATGAATGGCTAGTTTGTCAGAAGAAACTAGACGTAAAACATGTCGTAGCATTGCGTCAATGGTATTTTTTGTACCAACACCTATGGTATCTCCAAGCGAAATTTCATAACAGCCAAATTCCAGCAGTGCGTCCGCCACTTTGGACACAGCGGTTGGTCTTACAGACCCATCATAAGGACATCCCACCACACACGATATGTACCCCCTCACTTTTAAATTGTTTTCTAATGCTTTGCTTATGACACTTTTCGTTTTTGCTATACTTTCATCCACAGTACAATTAATGTTTTTTTTTGAAAATCCTTCGGACGCTGACAGGAAGACTGCGACTTCAGTTACACCAACTTCCATCTAAAAATTACAAAAGGATTGATCAACTGGTCAAATTAATTTTACAGGTTAAAATACGTACAGCTGCTTCTAGGCCTTTTAAATTGGGCACCAATACCGGATATGAAACACCCTTTCTTTTTGTTATATTCGTGAAAACGTTTCTGTTATCAGCCATTTGCGGGACCCATTTTGGACTCACAAAGCTACAACAATCAAAGAGCAAACGGATACATTATTTCAATAGTTGAAGACTGAAACAATCTCATATATTCAGTATTTAACAAACTTATATATAATGTACAATTTTATTTTTTGCTTGATCAGTTATAATGAAAAGCAGCTTGTGAATACGAAATTATTTCTGCGTTCCCCGTTCCAATAACAGAACATATTCTTACCTTGTTGTTTCAATGGTCTTCAAACCAGTCTCAGATAGTTTATCAATAAGCTCAATTTTTATATTAGTAGGAATATTTGTGGGTTCATTCTGAAGGCCATCGCGTGGGCCAACTTCCACAATTCGGATGGACGATTTCCTCTACAAATTTAAAGGTCGACTCAATAGTTATTGGTTTTTAGTGTGTTTCTGGAAGTCGTTAGAACTGCGAAAAGCGATGGTAGAATGAAGATTTTTTATTAAATCTTTAAAGTATTAATATTCTAATTTCGCCTTTCCTTTATTAGAAGAATTTCATTGAAGAATTTGGTCCTGAAAGAAATTAATCCTAATTTTCTGTACGTTACAAAATAATGCATTTACACAATACGTATTTCCAAGACCACATCTTCAGCTCCAAAAATTGTAGCGCACTAAATTTTAGTAGAAAGAAAGAAGTAAACTTCAAAGTATTATAACTTGTATTCAAATTAACCAATTGTGTTTTTTTATGAAATTTTCTATTTTAAATTATTGTCTCATTTTAAAAATAAACAAACTGAGAGCATTTATTATCAGAGAACTAAGAATTCAAACAAGATACTTCAGCTTGTGCTTCAAAAAACTGATAATTAAAACACGTAGCTCAACATTTACTACATTATTGGTCTCAGAAAATTAAAAATTAAAATTTATACTTTTAAAGAGAAGAACGAGAAAGAAGAAAAAAATATATTTCTAAGAAATATATATCACGAAAAATATATTACCATATAAACATCTACATCTAGCACGTGTAAGAAAATTCTGATATATTACATCAATTGACCTCAAATTGAATAAGTTCCTTTAGTTATTCCAGCTAATATCATTAAGATAAAGAGCAGTTAATTCAGTTCAATTCACAGTGTTAAATAGGTTTCAAAATAAGATTGAGAAAACCGCCCTAAATCAATTTTTGCAAATGGAAACCCCCCATTTTTGACAATTTTGTCTCAATCAGTATTAAAAATAAGGTCAAGTGTGTGTAAAGTTGTCTATTCCAAAAGTCTTTAGTTTTCGAAATATTGTAAATTGCAGTATATTGCAGTATATTAAATGCAGTCACTTGCAGTTGCATTACAAAAGTTGATTAATATTTGAATCTTTCAGAGTCTCCCAAAATTCCTCAAATTGACTTTCTGAATGCGTGAATTTCAACAAAAATGGGCAAATTTATTAAATAAATTTGGAATTGCCATTTACTATATGACACCTCAAATCTGGCTCTCTGACCGAAACACATCGAAAACGTGAAACATATCCCGAAGAATTCGCGGAATTTTCGTTCGTCCGGTGGCAGACAGGCAGACCCGAAGAATGGGAAACGCCCCAATGCTAGACCTTCGTCGGAATGCATGGAATCCGACTACGGCCAATAGGAAGCGGGGTTGCCCGAGGAATTGGAACCGACGCGACCATCGAAGTATGCTAAACGGGTTCGATGCGCATGAAAACCGGTTTTGAATGAATGTGTAGTAAAGTAGCGTAAATGTTACCATGAATGGAATAACGGAGCTCCTCGTTTTGACCCGATGGTGGTAGTTTTCGCATGCTGAATGGATTCAAGTGGGGTGTTTGAGTATTTTGAATATTCAAAATACTCAAACTTCAAAATACTCAAACTTCAGAATATTCTCTGACCCAAAATAGACTCTTTGAAAATGATTTTGCTATCTTGATATAACTTTATCACATTCTCCATAAATAATAAATAAGTTTAAATAATCTTTGTTTATATAATTTAAGCGTCATGTTTATTAATTATTTTCCAAAGGGAACTGACAGCCGGTATTCTTTTGGCATTTGATTGCATTAAAAATGGCCACATTTGTAATGGCAACTAAGAGTGACAGAATTTGATATAAGATGCGGCAAAAAAGCCATATGAAAACATTATATTGGCAATATTTCGAAAACTAAACACTTTTGGATTAGACAACTTTAAACAAACTCACTCTCATTTTTAATACACGTGTATACCAAGGTTATAGATCAATGATCTATTTAGAATTAAAGAAAGAAGTAGTTTCCTGTACACTTCTAGCAAACCTCAAATATTCAAAATAAATAATTATCAATATGTAAAATTTGTTCCCATTAGCACTTACTCGACTAAATATTGTGTTTGCAGTAGATCTCCGTAATAGCACAAAATGTTTGTGCAAACTCATTCTTAGGAACCAGACACTGTACTGAAGTTAAATAGAACCTTTATTTACCAGAGAAGCAGATAAGCAATAATACAATTATCTTATGTGATTTTAATAGTGTTGTAATTAGCTAAATAACTACATTGAAAATATTATGATTTCTTTCAAGTTTTGTGCAAGATACGTTATATGTTTTGGGCCGTCGGTCAATTGTTTGAAATATGAGGAGTCGTACGTGAAATATGAGGAGTGTACTAACAACTACTCAATTGTGTGGAACATTTTCAACTTGTCTTGCTGGCTTGCTTGTATTATCTATGCTAGTGCCCATTAGAAGAGTTTTCAACCAGAATTTATTTAAAATTGATCAAGAGGCGAACCAATTAAGGCGAATCTGAATATTTTAATGTTGGTCTAATGTTTCGTTGTCAACATTGAATTTTGGCAACAATGGAAGCAGCTGATACTGACAGCGGATTCGATATCAGCTGTTCTCCTTAAGGGTGCAGGCAACCAGCAGTGCGCGTTTTAGTTGCTCAGAATTGATCTGTCATAATTCTTAGTGTGGAAGCCGTTGTACCTAACCGGAACTAAAAGAAAAGTTCTCTGTTTATTTGTGACTTCCGGTCGCTGTTCTCCAACACTACGGATACTTGGAAAATATTTACCATTCATCCTAGACTGGGATTCCCAGTTCAGTTTATATTCTTCGATAAAACCGACATATTTGTAAATCGAATTTACTAGACGGTGTTCCTTAAAACCCTGGATTATATTTCACACATTAGTGATATTTACAATAATAGTTTATTTTTATTTCAAGTTCAAGCAAATAACGATTTGATTAATTGAATGTGGCTGAGTATGCGCTGGATTCCAAATTTAGAACTATCATCATTACCTTATTATTGCTGATAGGCAATATAGACATTTCTTTAAACCTACACAGGCATTCTTGTGTGTTTATAGACGGTAATCAAGTTTTATTGCATTTCGCAAAGTTCAGGGTACACATATGAATGTGCTTGAGTGAGTGATAACAATCTGCCGCCTACTTAAAGATAAGCCTAATTCAAAATCCTACAATTTGGACGTTGCCTGCAAACATGAGTGTCAGTAAGGAATCCCCTGATATTTTCAAGAGAACTTCAAGTGATTTTAGTATTGTCAGTATTATAACGAGCACGTTAAAAAAGGTAAGTCCTATTGCCTTAACATGACAGATAGTAAACGAAATCTGGGCTGTCAAACTACAAGTTTTCGAAGGGATAATGTATACTTCCTGTAAGTCGGAAGTAATATTGTACAGTCGACGTCACATAGAAGTAGATGTTGTCTAAAGCCCGTGTCCCATGCATCCGTTTGTACGATGATATGATGATACGAAAGTGTTTCTATTGGTTGGAGATCTGTCAATTCGTCCGTCGTCGTACTTTTGACAGATCGTACATGGGCTTAAACCTGACTTTCTACCTCGATCTAGGTTAATTTGCGTAAATGACATAATACTGACAAATAATTTTTTCTATTATCAAAATTATTTTGATTTTGACATTCAAAAGTATTTGAAAAAACTCGAATAATTACGTTAATCCAGGAACGATGGTCACAAAAACAGTAGCTGAGAGATTTGGAAACCCGAAGAGCACGATTTATAAAGAACTTAATTAAACTGTCAAATTAAAACAACTTTGTGACATACATCCTACATTTAGGAGTCGTCTACTTTTATGTGTACCTCCTTTTAGCTCAAACCGAACCATCGACAAGTTATCCATCTAAACTTAATTAAAAAAAGCAATGAATAACAAATTCAAGAAGCGGTAAATTTCGTTTTCTTTGATTTCGGTATGTTGACACACGAATCTTTTTAATGAATGGAATAAATAAAGATACAAGATATTTTCTTCTCGCGTGGCGTTATAATTACATACCTAACACATAATCTAATCCTTGCCGACAGTGTCGCGAATCATATAGTGACACTGCGCGGTGTTTGCGAACTTGCAATCTAAAGTTTGATATGTTGTGATTAAGTGTTAAATGTCATGGTGCTGTGCCATGAGACGTGAGGTGCTGCAACACCCTGAGACCCAGCGCGGTGTCAACACCAAAGTGCCTACGACACTATTACTATCTACATACGTTACTATTTTACATACATGGGAGCAGCGATGTAGCTCTTCCTCGGTAATTATCCAATGCTCAGAGTACTCATGGAAGGCTTTACTGCGATTATCTCTTATACCTGATCCTCTATGTCTAAAACCACTTGATGGTCATCTATCTGTCTCAATTCTTGGAACTAATCGCCCAGTATCTTTGTTGGCGTAAGTTCTTATAGCTTCTGCTATGTCACTGTGGCATACATTCATACTTCAACTAACATAAAAGCATATCCGCATATTTGATATTAATCTACATTTTGTGAAAGAAGCTTCAAACTAAGTCACAATTTGATAAATGCTTGCTATTCTTGACACAAGCCTGCGGTCTGATAATGACAAAAACATCATTGTCGCTTTGAATTTTCATCAAAAAGTTGTAGAAGAGTACTATTTTAATATTAGAAAGGTTCGCAATTTATAGGAAATAAAATATTTTTTCTTTTCGAATGATGAAGTTTTCCAATACGATGCCAATCAAACATGGGACCATTTCATAATAAAACGTTCGCCGGTATACTCGAAAAATTACAACTTCGAGGGACGATGCAAAAATGGATTTTGTAACTGAGTTTGTGGCGCCCAGGCTTCTATTGATCGAACAAGAAAAGCAGAGACCGCTTGATTTCAAATGCCACAGGAAGAACTTAAATTTGAAAAAATGCTATTAATATATATACAAAAAAATATCGTTTGTCTGTCCCTGTTCATGAGGCTTTGAAATGAAAGGTTTGGGATCAGACAAATGTTCTCATGAAGATGAAGTCGTTCTCAAATATACGTATATCAATTTTAGGGATGTTTTTTTGCTTGTGGAAGGTACATTTTCATTATCAGGAGCTAAATTGGTGATTGGTTTTCTATATTTTGCTTTTTACAATTATTACAGTCATTAACACAGTGTGAGTTAAACAGGAGCTTTGCAATTTCCTCTAACTGGGTAGAAGAAACTGGTTTCTCATATCTGTAAAAACTGTAATTAGCGCCATTGTTCTCCATGAGTTTACCAAGGGGTTACCAAATAAGTACTACGAGTAGACAAAATAATAATTTTATTTTATTTGGAAGGCAGGAAGGAAGGAATATAGAAAGTTCTGTATGTATGTTAACCTTGACACTTCAACGTACGCGCTCATATTCAGAACCAAATCTTTGAATATTTGAGTTCGTGCTAACTATGCTTATAACAATATAACAACCACCAGTATTAGTAATGAGTATTAGAAAAGTACCACACTTTATTCGAAGATACAAGCTCTTGAATGCTCGCGCCACTTCAGCTGAGGAGGGTTGTCTCATTATTCGCTTCAAAAACCCATTTCTGTTATGATTAATTTTCCTATTCACCCGAGAAATCATTCCTTAAGAATTTATATAAAGCAAATTGAATTAACATGAACTCATGATCGCTCAAATTAACTGGTATTGTAATTATTCAGTTTATTCCAATCGGCCAAACTTTTATAACAAGTTGCCAGTTGAGTTTTACTCAAAATATCAGACATTTTAAACTGTTCATAGTTCGGAGAAAATTTCCTTATTCAACAGGTAAAACGATATTAATCCCTAGCATCTTTTACAAATATTAGCGAATGGCAAATATTTGCATATTTGTGATTATTTATGGCACTAGTAGTTGATAATTACAATTATGCGATAAACTGCTCATTTATGCAGCGTGTTTATCCATTTTATGGTCAAATAACAATTTCCTCTTAGAAATTTCTTGGGAAAGGCATTTCATTGCAACTATAAACATATGTATTTGAAAACTGTTTTTAAGCAAATAAAAATATAATAAAAACGCACGTTGAGGTAAGACCTGAAAGAACCTTTTTGAAGGAAAGAATGACAATCTGAGGCTCATATGACTCACAGACATATAAAAATATATTACTATTAATAAAAACCATTAAAAGCAATAAAGGTGGCGCGTGAAGTTTATGATCCCCACATAGGTTTGTAAAAGGAGAGTTTTGGCTTGATACTGCACTCTCATCTCTTGTTCCATATTGATATTTGCTATTTATTAAAGCTAATGCTGAAAATCCGGTTTTCCCACAAATAGTTTCAAGAGAAATTTATCGCTTTAAATGTCGAGTTGAACCACATTTTGCTCTTTCCTATTAGGAAAAAAGAAAGCTCAAGCTTATCAAGGAAGTTGAAAAGAACTGATTTGTATAACCGATAGTATCAAGAAAAAGTTGGCTAAGCAATAGTACTGGCTTAAATACATTCAAATAGGGTTACACATCTTGATCTTAGTAAATTAAAATTTAAATGAAATTACTAAAACTTATATTAACATGTTTTATAATTAATAGAACAATAGAACTAGTAAACTCCTTTAGGAATTACAGTGTACAGGGTGTATCGTAAGCACATGATCAAAAGGGCACTGCGACATTGTAGGGCTCAAAAGAACACGATTTGACCTAATTGTTACTAAGGAAAAATGTCCGGCTTCTCCGTTATTGATGGTCAAAGCTCCGCCCCCAATTTTTTAAAAAATATTATAATAATAGTAAAATATAAGTTTTAGTGAGATTGTTTTGATGTAAGACTCATATTTTGATGCAGCAACAGAGTTGATACGCATTGGGCAAGTGGCGAATTCTTGAGTGTCTTGGTACAAAAACTACCAGAGCCTTATTGGGTTCCTGAACTAAGCTGATTTTTTTTGCAAAGTCGAATAATGTTTGGTAGAATGAGATATTTTTTCTCACCAAAACAGCATTCGGTTGTTCAACTTTTATTCTGTTAAGTCTGAAATCCTTAGCTTGAAGATTACATTTTTCTGCTCAATTTATGATTTAAACGTCGTGGTTATTGGACAAAAATTTACGTTCAGCAAGATCAGAGCCGTCTAATGTTGCAAATTTCAAGGTGTGCGAATCTCAGATCGGTTTGGGGCCTATTAGGTCCTGTCAGCTGGGTTCAGCCCGCAAATAACACTCCAGAAACTTACAACCTATCGCGGAACTAGTCATTCTCTGCATCTATAGCTTTTGACCGACTATCTAATCAGAATCAATAGTTGAAATAATAGAGTTTTACTACTTTGTCGACACTTGATTTTGCTGCAGACGCGCGTTTCGGTAGCTTTGCTGCCATCTCCGGATGGCAGTTTCTAGATTAAAACAGTTTTAATCTTCCTCATGTGAAAAAATCAAGTGTAGACAAAGTAGTAGACTCATATGTTTCAATGTTAAGAAGCATGGTTCCGTTTTTTAATTTGTTTTCATGTGTTTTATCTGTTAATATGCGAATTAGGAAACGAACCAAAAACATGTTTGACCATCAGGATTTGGAAAAGGGAATTTGGTGTACCGCAACAAACCCTATAAGATTTTATGACCAGCTTGTCAATATTATTATGTTCAAGTAGAATCTTTTCAGTTACTTTCTCGGGTGCGACCAGTCTGATATAGTGTTGATCTTTTGTATTTACTTTTTGCCCTGTTATTGCAGTTGGTGGCACTTAATTTTTTTCAATTACTAAGCTTTCTCCCAAATAAGATACAAAAAAGATTAATAAATGTCATCAAGTTGCCGGTTTGTGACTGCTTAGAGATCGGAAATTTGCGTCCTGGTGGGACGATAGTACTAGCACACATAGTAGTTTAAGTTACAGTTTGTTAGTCATTTATTTTATCCGTAATACTTTAATATATGTTTTATCTATAGGCCATACGACCGTTAAACTTCTTTACAGTAAGGCTTAATAACAAAGTTGAAATTGCATCTTCAACAACGAATTTCTTCGACGAATAATTAATTATTTTTGAAAACATTTTTCCTCCGTACTCTTCAACTATATTCCAATTGAGTTAAGAGAGTTGTATATATTTTGAATCACCCTATAGTGCACGTTGAGACAAATCTATGTTGCTCTCTATGAGTTGAAATGAATATGTATCTGTTAAAAAACGGTTGTATACTTTGACTAAAATCAGATTAAAGTGGCTCTATATTAGCAATTTCCTCTATTCAATGGTTTTATATATTATAAAATAGCGCAGTTTTAAAAACGAAAGCTTGTTGTAAGTTATTTTCCGAATTTATTTAAGGAGCATTATCTCTTCTGCAAATTTGATACATAGAAAACCAACAATTTCAGCAGGGGCAACCTCAGAAGTAAGAAGTTTTCAGACCTTAAACCCTCATCCTCTGAGCTTAATATCACTTTGATGTTCGTTGATCTGGGTACAAAAGCATTTTATTATAGAAGATAGCGTTGCAATTGTCGAAATAGAATATTCTCAATTTTTTTAAGAAATTATATCTTCATACATTGTGAAGAAGTAGATTTGTTAAACGAAAATTTCTAAATGTTAGAACTGTTGAAGGTTTTTCCTGAGCAACCTTTTTTTCTTTCAGGCTTCAGTTATCGGCATTGTATACTTAGCAGGTTATATGCAATGGTCTGTTGCATGGTTTATTGGTCCTTTGGTACTCTCAGTCATCAGAGACCAATGGAAAAAGTCCAGCGATCGTCGACGAAATGCGGCTAAAACAGCTGCTTTGTCCAGTGAAAAGGACGTGGTTTTGGCGAGATTAAACGACTTGCCAGCTTGGGTAAGTGATGGGTACTTTAATATTTATTTTTGAAATCAACATATTTTTTCTATGAATTCTATACGTACAAAATTTCCGTTACCAAAATACTCACAGTTTCTATAAAATATTAGCTGCAGTTTTCGGAAAAACTATGGCGTACTTGCAACAAACCATCAGTTTAAACCTCACCATTTATTTACAAGGCGCATTACTGTATCATCTCCGATTAAATTATGATAATAAAATAACTAATTTGTTAAGTTTTATGAATTTTTTGTGGATGTAGATACCAAATATTTGTACAATTTTGCGGATCGACGTTTCGTTTCAGACATTCAACCTAACACTTTGACCCGTCTATACACTGTTTTACTTTCTTGTTATTTGCATCCTCATTGCTTAGATATTGCTATAAAATTTACAAACACAGTAGTCTGTTTGTGTGTGTCTTTATCGGGTTTTTTGCCCAACAAAAACAAATATAAGTAGAAAGGGTTAAGTCCATGGATAATCAATAACAATGTATGTTCCTTCACATAAGAAAACACGGATCTGGAGTGGTACTACACTCGCTTAGTGAGCTCTAAACATGATCGTTCAAACTGGTAGAAAAACAACTCTCAAAACTCGAATTGCTAACAATGGAATTGCAAAGAAATTTGTAGCAACGGTTTTTGGTCAGAATTTAAATGCGTCAGTCTTTATTATTTATATATTATTTTAAATGCGTCAGAATTTAAAAGAACCATTGAAATATTCCATTTCTGATCAAGGTGGACAGGAAGCTAGTGCTACTTGTATTCATAATTATGCCGCTCCAAGAAGTTATTGGCCTGTAAAATCGTTCAAGAAGTAAATCGGGAATATCATCCTTCTCTTTAGCTGCGGTATGTTTGTGCTAGAGTTATTGCAAAGGTGTGTAGTGAAAGGAAAAAAATGCAAATACACCCTATAAAGAGCAAGTTTTTTGCGAAAGTAAGAACATATGATCCGTCTTGTAGCAGCGTCCGTCTTAGATTCTCAACACTTACAAAAGATACGTTAGGATTAATACTTATACATTTTTGGTTTTCTATTAGTGCGCTTTTTAGTAACCAACTGGCTTTCTTCAAGCTTTAGTCTTAGCTGATGGCCCCCTAATCAAATTTAATTATTTGTTATTTATACTTTCATACGTCTTATTACCTTTTCCTGTGTAATTAGCGGCAATAAGTCATACCTAAGACTTGTTATGGTGTTTCTTGAATAACTAACTTCTGTTTTTGTATAATAAATACCAGTTATGATAAATACTAAGTTTTGTTTCTTTAGTTTAGACATTCTTAACCCATAGTTTGTTTAAAAGCCACTCATTAACTACATCTCTGTGATCTAAATAATTTTTCGGTTTTGTCTTAACAGCAACTATTCTCACACAGATACAACTTACAGTGTAAATATTAATGGATCCTCAATTCTGCATATGTTAATGTTTTTATGTGATAATAGTCTGCATATACAAAACCGAAAACAGTGTTCAATTGCAGTGTTATTAACGCTGATTTGTAAGGATTGTTTGATCTATTTATAAAAATTTTTTTTATGTCGTATTGATTGTTGTGCCTGCAACAAAGAATTGTTTTCCCATACATTTATCATAACAAGCATTGGGTGATCAGACGGGCTTTCTCGTTTTTTACTTTTTTCTTATATGATACATTTTAAGGCAAATGTTTCTCTTGCTATTTTCAGTTTCAAGTTATTTTGTTTCGTGTGATATTTGAACGCCCAACAAAGTCTCACTCACTTTCAGGCATATACCCAAAAAGCTAGATCCTAATAAAATAGATCAGTACTGCATATCTTATTCTACATTCTTTGAACGTTAGGATTAACTTAATCTTGCATAAGTTTCAAACAAACATTTCCATATGCTAGGCTTGAATCTCAGTTTACTTAGGAATGCAAAGTAAACCCATATGTTTTATGACAGTATTAGACGGAATGTTGAAGTTCGATGCAAACTTTTACCACACAAGACGAGCCACCATTTGCTGAAAACTTTGCAAATATTAGTCTTGTGTGTCCATATACTAGATACAAATTCATATAATGTCATCAAATTTAGCTTTCTGTTCATTTCATTTTCAAAGCGCTTGCTTGAAATATCTTGATTCTATCAACTGTATTTTACGTCTACCGGCTACTTACCGACATTGGTACCAGATTGGTCCCTGCTTAATATGAACTTTGGAATTGAATAAATTCGTAACAAAAAGGAAAATCTGTTCTCAGCATGCCACGGAAGGAATTAAAATAAACTCTCACGTGCAACATCAGAAATATGCACATAGATCACACGACAGACCCTAGAAGGACATTCAAAGATTGCAGCCGTGCATATGGCGTTGGAATAGTAGCTAAGAAAAAAATTGCTACTTACGTTAACACTAACTAATTAATTAGAATTAATTCCTGCTAAAACTTGGTGAAAAACTAATGAAATGAGAAGAGAGACACTTTAGGGGGAATTTTGTAAGGAAAATATCTTTATCTCTACTAACATATTCTTTCAAATTTCCTATAGACTTTTATATGCGTGAAATATCCAGAGGGCACAAAATTTCATATTATTTTGTCACAAATGAAGAAATAGCATTACAACAGTAAAAAGGTAGCTAGCAGCAGACATCTTTTCCGAACACAATCTCCTGTCGGCAAAATTTAAGTTAAAACGTGAAAATAATGATCCTGAACTTGATCAACACACTCAAATAAGATAAAAGCCGGCCAATGTGATAAAAAGTGGGCTACATGCAATACTTCTGCTTAAAATTGGAGCAAGATCACCAAAGATATTCGTCATTTCCTTTCGTCTAGGAAATAAACTTGTTTTTAACAGATTGGTTTACGAAACTAAAATATGGGTTTTCTGGACAACAAAAACCGAAGTTGTTTTCTGAGCTTCCGAAACGTAGTAATTAAGTGATTTCCGATGTTTTAGAGCATTGACAGCTCGTCATTTCCATTTGGTTAGGAAATAAACTTGTTTTTAATAGATTGGTTTACGAAACGAAAATATTACACGCAGGGTGATTTCTAAGCTTCAGAAATGTTATATATTTAGCCGATTTCAGACGTTTTAGAGCATTTTCAGCTCGACATCTTGACCCAAATCCGGAAGTAACAAGTAAAGAAATGGATGATACAATAAATTATATTGATGACAGGATGGAGAGAGAAAAATTGACTAAAACTGAAGATTGGGAAATCCAGGATAAAATAAGATTAAAGGTTTTCTCGGGCAAAGTAAAATTGATTACCGATAAATGCAATTGATTGGAAAATCTACATAGAAAACATGACATTTTAACGAACACAAAAAGTTATATAGATAATAATGTTTAAGGCAGCAGGTCAAAGTACATTGGAGAACTGTTTAGTGATGGGAATATACCTAAGGAATCGAAAGAAAGTCATAGATGGATTATTTATAATAACTGCGGACGATGTTATCTCTGCTGGCTGTTGAATTTCTTAATCGTCAGAATCGCATGGGCCACGTGAAATTCGCCGAATACGAAAAAACCGAATCTCTAAAATTTTGAGCCACTTTAGAAATGTTAGCCTTTTGAGCCATGTTTCGACGGTTTGAGTGGAAAACATAAACGATTTCTATTCGCGCATTTCAAATTCTATCAAGGCTCTGTCTTTACGCGAAACCGCACACAAGTTAGAGCAAATGATTGCCATGCAATGACTCATGGTCCCCTGTATAAGCGACTTCCCATATTTTATGAGGCCCCTTATTTTGCCCCCTAACAAAACGTGACGACAAACCAACACCTCGTGATTGGTGAAAAATTCAACACTAAGTGACTGGTCGGATTCGTGCTGCCTTGCTCTGGTCGGTGCTGGCTAGTCTTTGCACCGTCGAGAGAGAAGGTGCCAGCGGTTTTTTGGCTTCCTTTCAGGAAGACCTTTTTTCCTTTTTGGAATCGCCCATCGAATAAAGATCTAGACCTTGAGAATAAGATTATCTCCTGACGTCGTGCGTATGGCTAGCTTGAGAATGTCTATCTTAGGGCACTGCCCAGGTAATTTGGATCATGGGCAAAGGGAGCAACCGGCCGAATATCTGAACATGTTGTTACTTTGTTTGTGACTTTCTGACAATGTGAATGTTTAATAAATTTTATCTATCCATGGCCCCTTCCGTCTTTCTCCACATCTGTGTGGTGCCTCTAAGAGCCGAGTCATTTAGAGCGCTTGATACCTGTTGGTTACTTAACCCTATGTGAGGTTCGGCAGTTAATGGGCTCTCAGAACTTGGAACTGGGTCACTTGGCAGAAATATTAGACCTAAAAGTAAGCCAGATCCAGAGCATTATGCCTTTTATCGCAAGTATAGTTTTACTCGGAGAGCAAATTTTCAAAAAAGCAGTTGCACATTCCAATAAGGGGCCAAAATCAACTATAAAATTATAAACAATATTAGGAATGCTGGTGACACTGTTTTACGAGCGAACATCTTTAGGTTTCCAAGAACTTGTAAACATGGTTTCTAAAATTATTAGCCAGTGGTTTTAATATAAGCATTTCTGCAAACATCAGCAACTTTTAACTATAAATATAATGCATGGCAGAGAGGGTTAGAAGGTTCTCAGTCAGAAACAATGTCAGAAAGAGTCAACAATTCTAGCTAATAAGTGCCATGAGAGTTAATAGTCTTAAATGGATTTAGTATGGTTTTATAGTGAAATATAAAATATTTTTATAACAGAGTTTTAAAAAAATCTATAAAATTGGCCCATTGGGTAGTATTATTCCGAAGCGCCAAGCGTTTCGAAAAATCCGCGGTTTGTAAAATGGAAGCATCGGAACAGTAGGTACTGTTCACGGATTAGGCCAGTTATAAACATTAACAAAACAAAATGTAGGATTATCGCTATGAACAGCACACAACAGCTTGGACTACACGATAATAACATTTTTTCTTGGATGCAACATTAACCAGGACTGGGATACTATAGAAATTTTGACGACGCTTCAGAAGAAACTCTTGGATCTTTGGCCCCAGAAATGCCGTATTATGCTGTAGGCGCTTGAAATTACCAATAAAGTTGCGCATTTTTTAATTCTACATTGTTTCAGCTTTACTGTACGATAAATCGGTCAGTCTCAGTAGATTTAAAAAATAAAATAATTTGAACTATTACTCCATTTCATGAACACACCAAATAACTAACGAAGAAGTACTGAGAAGATTGTAATAATGTAAACTATAAGTAGTGGAATCTAAAACAATGTAGCCTGGAAAACTTCGACCATATCTCGAGGTACCTCGAAAAATACTGATTGGTATCAGTCGCCGCAAAAGCGAAGATAATCGTGGCTTATAAACATGAGTAAACGGTGGTTCATAAGAAAACAACTGCAGTGCAGAAGAAGGCAGTCAAAAGAAGAAAAATGTTAACTTTGTGTTATTTATTTGAAATTTACATACTCACTCTGATATTTCTGGTTTTGTTAAATATACAGGGTGTCCCGTAAGCACATAATCAAAAAGATACTGCGATATTCTTTGCATCAAAGGAAGACGATCTGACCTAACTTTTATTAACAAAAAATGTCTGGCTCCCCTGCTATTGATGGTCAAAGTTCTTCAAAAAATTTCTCTATATTTAGTATTTTGGTGAAACTCGCTGTGAATTTGTTCTTATGCAAGTCTCATATGTTGATGAAAGAATCGAGTCTAGCCGTTTCGAATAAGTGGTCAATCAACTCATTTTTTTTGGTTGATACACTAATCATATATGTATTCACAATTTTGTGCTATTTGTAAAATCTTGTAGCATTCATAGTTTTTGCGCAAACAAATTGATGCCACTTTTTTTTTTTTTACTTTTTTACTAAGATTTTACTAAGAACACAAAATTGTGAATAAATGATTAGTGCATCAACAAAAAAAATGAGCTGTTTTCATCCACCAAATAAAAAGTTCTGATAGTTTTTGTACCACGACACTCAAGAATTCACCACTTGTCCAAAATGGACGAACTCGATTGTTTTAGCAACATATGAGTCTTACATAAGAACAAGTTCACAGGGAGTTTCACTAAAAGACATCGTACCATTCTCAAAATTTCAAAAAAGATAAGTTTTTTGAAGAACTTTGACCATCAATAGCAGAGGAATCAGACATTTTTTGTTAATAAAAGTTAGGTCAGATCGTCTTCTTTTGATGCAAATAATATCGCAGTATGCTTTTGATCATGTGCATACGGGACACCCTGTATAACATATAAATACATTACCCAGATAAATTTAGTGTTATAATATTAATAAAATTAGTTAAATAAATAATTTTTTTAAATTATTTTAGGTATTCTTTCCAGATATTGAAAGGGCAGAGTGGCTGAATAGAGTAAGTATTGGATACTGATGAATATTGTATATCATTACACATTTTTATAAAACTTTTGCAGATAATGAACCAATTATGGCCCTCTGTCAACCTTTATGTGAAGCAAATCGTTCGAGATTCTATACAACCTGCCCTCAAGGAAAATTTGGAGAAATTCAAACTTTTTGGATTCAAATTTGAACGAATTATTTTGGGAACAGTGGTAAGCACCGCTTGATTCTGAAATGCGTTTGCTCAAAACCTTTTTCTTTGCACATAAGCTTTAAAATAATCGGAAAAATTCTTTAGCCTTTTAGAATAGGCGGAGTGAAGGTGTATGATAAAAATATCGATAGAAATGAAATTGTGATGGACCTAGATATTTTGTGAGTTTTCTTTTGACAGTTTCCTAGATTTTTAAAGGAATTAAGATAATTTATTTGTAGTTATGCTGGTGATTGCGATATAACGTTCCACTTATCTGGATTGAAAGGAGGTATAAGAGATTTTCAGGTGGGTGCCGATATTTCATGATTTACATTTATTAAACTTTGTTGCATATTATTTGTTTACAATACTATATATCGTAATAAATATATTTTAAAATTGTATATTTTTCGTTGTATAGCTGCATGGAATGCTTCGGGTAGTCATGAAGCCTTTAATTAGCTCAGTGCCTTTGATTGGCGGTTTGCAAGTATTCTTTCTGAATAACCCAGATATTGACTTTAATTTGCTGGGTGTAGCAGACGTACTTGATATGCCAGGGCTAAGGTAAGTCTTTAAAAGAAAAGAAATAATAGCGCCTACCTTAGATTTATGATTACCAATGCCGTAATTTGGCTGTTATTTTTAGTGATATACTGAGACGTATTGTGATCGAGACCGTATCAAATCTTATGGTTTTACCAAATAAGTTTCCCATAAAACTCAGTGAAGAAGTAGAAGCTATCGATTTGAAGAATCCAGAACCAGAGGTAAATTTCAAATCGCTGTTTTTGTAAGTATTTTAGCATATTTATCTTATTATTTTCTTCAATTCAAGGGCGTGCTTCGGGTCCATGTAGTGGAAGCCAAACACTTAATGAAGAAAGATATTAGTGTACTAGGCAAGGGTAAATCGGATCCTTATGCAGTTGTTACTGTTGGGGCACAAAGCTTCAAAACTAAAGTGATTGATAATACTGTAGATCCAAAGTGGGACTTTTGGTGCGAGGTAAGTTGGCTTTCTTTAGATTGAAATTTCAGGACTCCATTCTCAGCTAGGTTTACTTTCGAAAAGTGGATGTTATTGGACATATATTTAATTTTAGTTATATGCAATCTACTGTATATTTTTTTAACATAAACTAAATATACGTTTTTAATAGATATTCAATGATCCCATGCAAAACATTAATTGAATTTTAACTCCAAAATAGTGCCCTGCCAAAAAGTCAGGAAACTTTTTCTCTTTCAATTTAACCGGAAACTTGAAAAATCATTTATTTGCAGAAAGAACAGTTTTTCTATGAAACATGTATTGTTGTTAGCTCTGTTTGAACATTTGAATTTGAAATTTGCTTCCTGACTTCACTTTTAGCAACCTGCAGATCAGATAAAAAAAATTTTCAGGCCTATATGCGAGGGTCGTTTGATAAGTCAGTTACTTTTTGAATTTCCTGCGCAGTAACTTAGTTCTCGTTTTTAATTAGTTAGTGTTTAACAGTCATTGAAAGGAGATGACTTCGTTAATTTCGACGAAAATGAAAATTGTGAATTTCTAATGCTGATCAAGCATTTTTTTTACGTAAAAAACCATCAAAGAAAGTGCGTGAGGTGGCTGAGGCTGAGGGCGTCTGAACTGAGAGGGTACAATCTCATTTTACATGAATATTTGAATTTTAAAAAGCCATCCATGAATTATGCTACGAACTGCTACCCCACCCAGCATCTTATTCAGATTTAGCTCCCTGTGACTATTGCCTGTTTCCAAACCTGAAGAAATGGCTGGGCGATAAGAGATTTGGGTTCAATGAAGAGGCCATCCTTGAAACAAACGCATATTTTGAGAACCTCGAGAAATTATATTATTTGGAAGGGTTAAAAAATTGGAATGGCGCTGTACTAAGTGTATCGAGCTAAAAGGCGATCATGTTAAGAAAGAAAACGTTTTTTGGCCAAAAAAAATTCTTTCATTGAAAAAGTCACTGACTTATAAACAAACAGGGAAACAACCCTCGTATTAAGGAAGTTTAAAATTGCATGAACTGTAATTTTCAGCAAGGAACATCACTTGCCCAATATCCCCCTTATTCATTATCCTTATTAAATTGAAATTATATTTTCAATTGAATAAGGACGAAAAACTTTTAAATAAATAAAACGATTACAAATCATAAACATACCATTTCGCAAAATCTGTATACTGATGCCAATGGTTCATTGTAAACTTCGTTAATTAAAGTATCATATTACTTTTGTACTAATTGTTTTTTTGCAACTTTAACACTAGTTTAATATATTGGAATCTAATGGACAACAACTGTATATCCATTTGTGGGATAAGGATGATACTGGAGATGATGAGAGCTTGGGAAGGTAAGTAACAGTTATTCATCAACTCATATTGAAAATTGTTCACTTTGCATGATTTTTGATGTGTTTCACATTTGGATTTCTCGTTTCACGATTTAACGCCAATCGGTTGAAGCTACGTGTAATACAATTTTAGCACACTATGAAAATAACTGATTAATATTCATTCAATTATTTTTGTAATTTACCCGCAACTTTTATGAGGTGTCTTATATGAGTACTAGTTTACTAAGTTTATCAAGAGGATTCCTTTGAACATTGATCATGTTTCATCTACATATTCAATTAAATGATTCTTCTATATCTATCTATTCCATTTAGTTAGATTAAATTTAATTTGTCTTATAGTTACTTGTATTTAAAATATAATAGAAAATGTTATTTGGAGTTTCAATTTTGAAGAAGCGTTGAACACATTGTTTTAGAGCTACAGTTGAAATATCCAACATCGTAGAGAAAGGATCCCTAAATTCTGTAAGTTTGCCAACATTCTTTGAAAAATATGCACTTGAAAGTATTACATTTTTTTCCAGTGGGTGACTTTGGAACAAGCTAAACATGGTATGGTACATTTGCGTTTTACTTGGCTTACTCTTAGTAAGGACTACAATGATTTGAAAACGGTAGGTATTTGCGACTATTGTGTAAAATACCGATAATACTGCGTTAAAATCGACATTTCTTTTAGGTTTTATCTGAGACCCAAATGCTCCAAGTGTCAACCTTAACTACCGCGTTGTTAACAGTCTTCGTAGATTCGGCAAAATATCTGCCTGTGAGTAAAATTCAAATATTACCTCTGAATAATGCCTAATTTATTGCAATTCGTGTTTAGCAAGCAAGATCGTCCACTAAACCCGATCCCTATGTAACACTACGAGTGGGTGCAACTACAAAAGAAACTACACATAAAATGAGAACAATTCACCCAGTGTGGGAAGAAGGATATACATTTTTAGTTGCTAATCCGGAAAACGACTCATTTTATCTGAATGTCATCGACAAGAAGACAAATTCGGATATTGGGCAATTTGTTTTCAAAATAAAAAGTCTTTCGGATAAGAGCAACTTGCAGGTTATCAAGGAACCGTTTACTCTACTGAAATCTGGGCCCGAAAGTAAAATTGTTCTATCGATGCATTTAAGAGTGAGTTGATATTCATAATTTTATTTGATTTAAAATTGCGATTTGCGTGTCCATGGTACATAATAGTTGAAATATTGCCTTAAACATCATATTAATCAATCATTATCTAGCACGATTTCCATTGCGTTTTCTGTTTGGTCGATCGGGTAAAAAGCTATTCATTTTGAAGCTTTTTGTAATTAATTTCTTGCAACCAGCCTAGATATCTAAGTTTTTCTAGAGACCTAACACACAATTAGTCTATTTCCATTATATTGAGATTGTGGTACCGTGAGACAATATCGTACATAATCTCATTCTAATCAAGTTAATCAACGTACGTATTTTAAACCTTGTTTGAAAAGAAAATTAACAGCTAAGAAGACCTTATGCTTTCTTTTCATCTTAGATTTTTAAAAGTCTACAAAACGAAGAAATGCAAAGTGATCAGCCATCAGTATTTGCAAGGACCGATTCAAGTGTGTCTACATCCTCAGGTATAGCGATATATCATGTACCATGATGAATCTAAAGCAATTTTTTGCCAACACTAACCTTTATATTTTTTTTTAGATTTAAATCAAACTGAAGCGGTTCCAGTTGAAAATCAGCGTTCTTCACTGATAGAATCAGTGGATGCTTCCGTTGAAGAGATAATTCACAATTCTGCAAACGAATCTTTAACTTCAGCTTCGGTAGGCTCTGGAGAACAGCTAATTCGCCGAGTTCCAAGCCAGACATCGTAAGTGACTGAATAAAATTGAAAATAGCTTACTTATACGAGCGCGGTCCGCTTCCACACACTTCCGATCCAAAAATCTGTATACAGCAAAGTACTAAAAGAAGCTCTTTTTAATGCAATGTTTTATTTCCAGAATTTTCCATCATACTCTCAATTCTTTGATGAATTATCTCATTTTAATTTTTCCTCATAAAAATATATTTACTGAATGTGCAGGTCAGCTGGTGAAGCGGGACTAGGGAGAATCCAATTAACTTTACGTTACAGTGTGCAGAGACAGAGGCTGATTGTGGTTGTTCATAAAGTGGCGTAAGTATAACTACAGTTTCGTTTAGACTGTTGATGGCATCTTTTTTAACATGCTGTACAGAGTAAGGATGCAGTAATTTTACAAGAAAATGCGCAATTAATTAACTGTATTTTATCAAAAGCCACGTCCTATAATTAATAAAAATGAAACCTGATTAAAAATACCGTCCAATCACACATCCAACTAACTTCATGTTTTTGTAACATTTTTGTTTTATCAGATAATATCTGTCACAAAGGTGTTCAAAGTATGCGTCCACTACTCTACAACTGATAACATTTAAGAGCAAAAGTTGAACTAAAGGATAAACCAGGTCCAGATTCAGAATAATCAAACTAAACAAGAGACGTTGATAAAGTAACTATTAGTTACTCGAAAGAACCAATAGTAACATTTATTGAGTCGAATGTGGTTTGCTTAAATGGTTCGGATATTTCATTATTTTTCCGATGTCTTGACCAATAGCTAACCTTACCGGTTGGCTATATTGAATTTTTTGATTTTCAATTATTTCGACTTCGCTTTTAGTAAGTTTAATTATACAAGTGCGCCTTTTAAAATTTAATTTAATCTGTAGAAAGGAATGTTAAATATCAAAATTATTAAACATTTTGCGCTTTACTAGTTTAACATCATAGTTATAGGGTGTATGTTCCTCGATGTGCAGAATGTGCCTAAACAGTTGATGACTGTACAGCTCAGTTGCAATGACGAAAATTCTCGTGCAGGTGTTCTGAAAAATCACCAAATTTCTATAAGGGCATTAAGTGCCACTATAGGCTTTAGCGTGAACTTTAAAAAGCTTTGACTCACTAGACATGAATAGAACTTTATTCTGTTTTATATGGATGCAATGCCTATTTTGCTTTAACTTAGGAACATTCCTCTGAAAGATCCGTCGCACATCCCGGATCCGTATGTCAAACTCTACTTGCTTCCTGAAAGAGCAAAGGATAGCAAACGAAAAACGCAGGTAAATATTTTTATTCTAGCGATTCCTAGAAAATAGTGGGACATAAAACGATGCTAAAAGAAAATAGACTACAATCTGTTATAAAAAGTTTTTGTAGAAAATTTTGCCATGTTCTAATTTATCCTTGGATCCTATTTGATTTCATGAATGATGCACAAATCTGGTTTACACAACTAAAGTAAAAAAATTCAATAACAAATTTGAATTTACTTTGAACATCATTACAAACGAATTTTTTAAGAAACTAAGCGACATTTTAACGCCCTGGAACTTTATTTGCAGTAAACCTTATTTTTTATGTTGTGACTGTTATATTTTAGATCATTAAAGACAACTGTAACCCAGTATTTGATGAAACTTTTGAATTCATATTGAACCAAGCAGAACTGGGAAGTAAACAGCTAGAAATTACCGTTGGCACCCAGAAGCAACTATTTAGCAGCAATGTATTAGGTCAAGTAAGTCATTATTGATTAATAGTTCATATACAGATGAACAGGAGCATCTTGCACCAGATTAAAGCGTTTTAAGTTTGGTTTAACATCTGCTCTAGATTTGAGGCAGGAACAAACTCATTTCATCTTTCTAAAACAATGCCAACAACATTATGTCGTAATGTATACACGTTCGATTAAGGATTCCCGAATCCAACGCCAATTCGTAATAGGGACAGTTTTTGCTCCCAATATTCGCTTCTAAACGCCCCATATGGAATTCAATGGTTGTTCCCTAATGGAGATTAAATTAATATGCCAATACCTTTACTGATTAAATTACAAACTCAGCATGAACGATCCTCGCTCTAACGCTAAAACGCATCGGTTTGTCTGCATACGATTAAATTAGTATTTTGCGCTTGGAGGCGGAGCGAAACTTTACCACCGCGAAAAATTTGCCCCGACTTCGAATCTCTCGCCTTGGTATAGGAGAACCTTTAGAATGAACCTTGATTTTATATTTTGGTTATTTAACTATGGTTCTCAGAAAACACTCTGGAAATGTTGTTATTGGAGTATGTATGAGCTACACAGAAAAGTGTAAACATTATAATTACAACTAAAATTTGCGATATTCCCATGGACTAAATAATAAATTGTACAACAATATATTTGATTTTATATTTGAACTTCTAAAGCAATTACCCCAACTTTTAACTGTCCTGTATATTTTTGCCTAGGGGTTTATTTTCACTCATCCCCTTGAAGTCTACTTTCAACTCACTGCATATATTTTTTGTATTAAGTTTGATACACTGACCGTGAACAGTTGAAACTAAAATTCACCAAACTAATTAAGTTTTAAATTAAAAACAATAAATATTATTTCGAAATCACTTAGTTGTTACATTTTCATTCGGTTTCAATTTGATACAAATTTGATGAGACTATTCCAATTTGATTTCAGGTGATAATCGATTTGAGCAAGTTGAATCTGACTCAACCCTATAACGTGTGGTTGGATCTACAACCAGAAGAATAATGCTATGCAGCAAAATATATGAGACAATACTAAAAAAGTATCACATAGTTGCGTGCCTCTCTCTTACATATATAACGCTATATACTTTACTAACCAAAGCCAAATTTTTCAGAACGATGTATGCCGTGAAGTCTAAAGAAATTTAAAATTTTTACTGATCAGAAATAACGGGGAATATTCTATATCATTTTGTTTTTGTTTTAATTTTGCCGATGCTGGGTTTCATTAAAAATATTGTAACTGGTAGAGTATAAGTATAAATATAAAGGTAAAGCACAAATAAAAAAGATTGTCTTCACATGAAACTCAAGACTTTTTGCTAAATTTGGTTTTTTACTTTTAAAATGATTGTATTGCATTGCAGCGAAAAAAATGGTAAATACCTAACTAACATAATTTTACGAACTTGCAGAATTAAAATATATTATGACTATTAAATAATCTGAGTGTAATCAGCAGAATGTTTTTTATATTATATTAAAATCTAAATCCGAACTTAATTTACTAACTTTTGTGGTTCTTAAAAACACGATGCTATTGTGGTGGTAAACACTATATATTGTGAATTAGTTTAACTTAATTTTTTTATTTTTATATGCATGTTGTTTTCATTTTTGAAACAATTTATAATTTCTTATTTTATTATTGTTGTGCTAACACGTCATACACAATAAATATATAATGTTTGTGATTTAAAGCTTTTATTTTCCTTAAATTGATTCCTTCTATTCAATTCAGCTGCCTGATTTTTTAATGGACCCAACCGGGGGGACAATGTTTCGTGGAAGGGTTCTACATAGTAACCCGTACTTTCTCTGCTTATCCATTAATGGATGTTTACGACCACATTTTCCCTGGCTTATCTATCGCTGGCCATGGGCATTAATGTTTGAATATCACCCATTCCATTTAATGTTCTATGGTGTTTTTTACTGCGGTATTCGGATTTTGGATTAGAAAAAAACTTGAAAAGTTTGCCGTAGCGAAGATCATGTTTATTTACGCTGTATTGAGAAATCGGTTCTGTATGATGCAGGGTGAATCAAATTTCTTGTTTTTGCCGCTAAATAACAAAATGGTACAACGTCGGTTTTTCAATAGAATGTGAACAGTAGTTTTATTCGTTAACTTAAACTTGACACGATCCATAATAGCGGAGCTAATTACACTATCTGGTTTAGTATTAGATACTCTCTAAAAAAATCGACAAAAAGCTGATTCAAGAACGGGTTAAAAAATAAAGCGACTGATTCCACCGCTCTTAATGAGGCGTGCAGATTCAATGTGAATATTCTCTTTATATCACTTTTCATCATCATCGAGCTGTTTCATAAAAATTGCCTTTATGACTGAGTTTCATCAAAATTGAGCAAAATGCTATAGAGAGCTCGTGTGAAAAGAATGTTTCATATTTTGTCGGAGCATTGAATGTGGATCTAACTATAGCTCGACACATATCCAGTTGAAAAGACTCAAAGTTTCATAAAAATCAAACAAAAGTCCGAGAGCATTTAATTAATTATTTGGCTTGGAAACCGGTTTTGATCACGGCGGCCATCCAAACTAGTTTGACCAGAAACTTGCGATTGAAAATTTTTGCATGCGAACAGGCACTTTCTACAATTCAGTCAACAATAAAAAAACGGAAATCGAACTGCAAATGACTCATCCAAAGGGACGATGAAGCAAACAATTGCCTCGTCGAGTTGTTTTGGCAAAGGTGACTATATACTAAATAAATATATATTAGTTTGGTACGGGAAGTGAACAAAATAAGTCGTCAAGTCCTTTGTTCATAGACGACATATACAGTATGATTAGGTGCCATAAAGGATTTATGGGTAGAAAATGGATGATGAGAGCCAGTTTGCAGAAAGCTGGTAAGAATGAATTCTAATCTATAGTTTAAGCTGAGTTTAGTTTTTCGAGAAGCAACTGAAGCTGATGACATTTTTTATCTGTTCATTTCAAGTAATTAAACTTTTGACTAAGTTTCTGTTATACTAAAGAATGTTTTTCTTTCTTTTCAGGTGGCACGATGCAGTTTTCGGTAAGTTTGGCATTACTTTGCCGCTGGTTGCCATGTAGATGTACAGCTTTTAGTCCCATTAAATTGACTTGTATTTTAACATATTGCTGCATGCCATATTAATTCGACAAGGAACGGCGAGGGACGTTCTGGATTATTCTGCAACTTTTCCGATTCTCCTTAATTTAAACTCAAATATTATACGTTAACGAATGAGGTTCTCTACAGAATACTCTTTTGAAATGTTAAACTATTCACTTTCTGTTGTGAACTATACTTGTTTTTGTGAAGTGATCGCTGGACTACTTATTTAGACATTGGCCTGTTTTTGCCAAATTTTACACTCCAAATAAAATATTGTTTTCAAACGTTTGGTGCTAGGGAATTTCAGCGGTCAGGAAGGGTCGTCTAGCGCCCTTCAGGCGGTAGGTGGCCCAGATCATTTTAAGCAGACTAACAGCCACTGAATGAGTTTTTTGAGGAAAAATCGGGGTTTTAGGGAATTTTCGACGATCTGTATCCGTACAGCATTTCATTTTGTGTAAGTAGATGACAACCAGGGTTCTAATTTTTATTTGATAGCATTTGCGCTACTAGCATGTGCAGATTTGTTTATTTTATATAACGTATATATCGACTTTTTCGAAATTATAGCGCACTTATTTCTGTATGGTGATGAAAGAAAGGTACTTTAGCGCTAACGGCCCATTCTAACAAATAAAATTATGCGATTGAGTTTAGAGATGATCCTCTTTTGAGGCATTTAGGCTTACATATTTAAGGAGTGAAGGAAGGACTCTCGTTTGATTGGATTTACATATTTAATACTGTTACAATCGGTTAAAATTAAGGTGAAACTGCGTATTTAGCAGTATTTATTGCCTTTATGTTAAATATTATATATTACTTTATTTATTATGTACACCCAAAGAAAGACACTTTTAATCACAATTAAATAAAAGGAGCATCTGAATGCAAAAATTTATATTCTTACAAAAATTCGGATACTCGGCCTTAAATGCAATGCAAATTTTTTGACCGAAAAAATTTTGCCTGTAAAATCGTTTATTCAGTATTAAAGTCTTCATGAATATGAAATTTTTCAACTAATGTAAATTTCTCCAAGATTTTTTTTCACAAGGTTGCACACTGTGTTCCATGTCGTTTTACTCTTTTACGGTTGCCCCTATACGATTTGAGGCTGGAACCGTTTTTGCAGATACTTCTTTGGACTTTTTGGAGGTTTTGTAACTTTTGAAATAGCTTCACACTTAAGAAAGTTACGGGAGAAAGAGTGGAAGTATGCGCAAAAGGAACAGTAGAACGTTTGCCAACATTCAGGGTTCATTATCTCCTAAACTGTTGCCAATGTCGAAGTTTTTTCGAAGACAGCTGAACTCCAGCGAATACCCGTGGCAATCCAGGGCATTTTTTCTTATTGAAATATTGCCAACAGTTGCGGAGTTATGGGCAAATAAATGTGCAAACAATGTTTAAGTTTAAGGCAGTTTAAGTCTCTAGCTCAAAATTCTATTTTCTTTGGAATTATATACAGAAACCGTGTTAATTAAATGTGGCATTTTGATGTAAATTGGAGTCTTAAGTGAAAAATTTGAAAATTTGCGATTAAAAAAAATTTCCAAAATTAAAAAAAAAAAAAAATTGAAATTGTAAATTTTTTTAAACCATTGAGTGTTATTGCTAAAAATAAATTTTGGGGTAACAAATCTTGGTTCGCCGCCAAACTTGTAGCAAAAAACCGGTTTCCAGAAACAACCAGCCTTTCAGGTCTTTGAAAATTTAAACTCCCCTGACGCTGAAACGGCGACCAAAATGAAATTTAGCCCTGAAACAACTTCTTTACGCCAAGTCTAGGGACTTTTAAGAGTTTGAATTTCTGAAAAACCTTGATAATTGATACATACGATCTTACTTGGACCAGCATAAAAACTAAATCTGGATAAACTGTCGGCGTTTTCTTTGTGAAATATGGGCGTGCTAAATATGTTTTTCTTGATCCTCTGGTGGAAAGTACGTTTTTTCGCCACTGTTTTCGATGGCGAAAGCGAAGCTGAAAACTGAGCGCAGATCAGGTCGATAACTCCACTAATATAAAAAATTCACACGGTTAGGCGAACGTGATTCTTGTTTCACGTAAGCCATCCGGGAGTAATTGGTAGAAACTTTTAAAATACTTTTTAATAGGCAGTACATTCTCCTATGAATAACAGGGATTCTATTATCTCTTTTAAACACGCATATATTGATACTAATTTGAAAATTAATTTGCCAATCAAAATGAAATATTGAAATAATTCTTACCGCGCGTCGAACAATATGTTTTGTTCAAACAAAATATCTTGTACGAACAAAATGTTTTGTTTTCCTTTATTCTTGTCATTGACTGACAACCTCTTCCTTGAGTACCCTCTAATATACAGCTTTGTCCTACTTTTCCTTGAGTCAGAGCTACAATAGCTGTAGTATCACTATTCATACTTTCCCACAAATTCGCGCTGTATGCATGTGAGCTGTTCTGTCCTGATCGTAAAAACACCAGAGCGATGTTCTTTTCTACTTAGCTCGATTTTAGAACTGAAATCGAGGAACTGATTTTATTTGTTTCGGTAGCATGGTCGAGATTTGGACTGTTTGGGACAGATATTAAATAGATTGGAAGATTGCCATTATGTGTCGATTTAATTTAAGATCATATAGATACGCAACGTTCTAAGTTGCCTATATTTTTTACTCATGGTTTATTTCATTTGTTTTATTCGATTGCTTTTACCTTTTTCAAGCAAATAATATCTAAGTTGTAGATAAGTTCTATATTGTTGAAGCGGATTCATTTTTTACAAACTTCTTTTTGGGTATTTCGCCTCAAAAATTTTTGTCTTTAAAAAAGACAGAATTTCCTCACGTCTTTTATTACAGATAATAAAAATAATGTAAATACCCAAAAAAAAAATTTTTGAGGCAAAATACCCCAAAAAGAAGTTTGTAAAAGAAGTTTGTAAAAAATAATATCTAGTTAAAATTGTTTTCAACAAAAGCAATATGATACATATACAGGGTGTTTAAGTTTGGCTTAAAAAAACAAGTTTATTAATCGATGGCAACCAGCGCACACTGGGATATTAACAATATAAAACAATTAAAATATAGTGTTTTTGTGTAACCACTACTAACCTGAAAACCAATATCTGAATGCACGCAAGTTTAATTGTTTCTACAACTTCTGAACGCGATTATCCGGAATCCTCTGGACAAAAACCAACAAAGTAATAACTATTGCAAAGAGAATTGAACGCCTTTTAAAACGATGTGCCACTTGACCCCCCTTCCCATTTAATATTCTAAGGGTGACATTTACTCCTCCTAGGGGGTTGAAACAAGGAGGCTAAAAATATTGATTTAAAGTGTCCTCCTTACAAATGCAATTGCAAGTCTTGGACAGATACCTCAAAAAACAATGTTTTCAGTTTCTACAGAAGTTCAAAATTTGCTAAAACCTCCGAATGAATCAACCAATTTACATAATTTAGAAAATCTTAGCATTAAGAATCAGACGCATCGACCTCAGACTCTGACTAAATTATAATTTATAATGTTTAGTTAATTAGTAGATATTTTCCTTTCATAATCATATTTTACTGTTTCTATTCGTTGTTTTTTTCTTAGAGTTTCAAACAATCCGTTTAAAAAGAAACAAATAATACGTTTTTATTTAGTTTTTAAAAGGCAGGCAATTTAAATATTAGATAAAAACATGTTCTTTTCATTGAAAATATGAAAACTAAGGCCTTTGAGGGGAATGCTGTAAACTTGGCATTTGTGTACATAATTATTGGATCAAGTAATACTTAAAAATTCCGGTATACAAGATTATAAAAAATTGCCAATATTCTCTTAAATATTTGGCTGTTGCAGAATTTGTTACCAACCTTATATAATGTTTATCACCTTATCACCTTATAACTGTTTATCATTCAAAATATTAAAATTTTACTTACTATATGATCCGCTATTGATTTAAAGCGTTTTTAAGTAATATCTGAGTAAAAAACAATTTCTATCAGAAATTAATATCAAATACTCCACTGTGCGGCTGTTGATATTTAAAGAAAATTTCGGTTTTGTTTTTTTCATTCAGTTTCTAAAATATCTAGTAGAAAATATGTGCATAAAGTTAAAGAAGGGGAAGCGACTTTTAAACCATGTGTAAATCTCACTCGATTTCGGTGTTTTTGCATTTATTTCTCGTTTTACCAAACAAAAAGGAAAACCTTTGAACAACATTTTTGGTTATCACTTTAACAATTCTTCTTTTATTCTTCTTTTCCTTGCCGCCCAACAGCTTCCAGTAATACATAAAAAAATATATTTTTTATTTCTGTCATTTGTCCTCTAATTTCAGATGAATTTCGGAATTTCTTTAGTTGGCAATCAACTTAAATTCTTACATGATTTACTGAATTCTTTCAGAATTGTTATAATGATTTAAGTTATATACTGCAGTACCCTACAGCGTATAGAGAAACCTTTTACAATTTTTGTTTAAAAAACAACAACATTTGATGATACCGGCTAGGTATGAAATCGATAAAGCTTACTCTTTGCGATGTTAATTTCAAATCAGACATCTGTAAGTAAAGAGCTACAAGACAGCGAACACGTCGATAAGCAATTGCTTTTTATACAAACGTCGGTCAGTAATAGGTCAACAGCGAAATAGACAAAAAGCTTCAAGGGGCAGATGCTAACATTCAATTTACGTCAAAAACAGAAGAGAGCTAATTTCGAGCCATTCCACATTAGATCACGTGATCAAAACGTCACATTTCGCGCCGTACATGTGGTATATTGGTTTATAACAGCCGTCAAAAAGACGTGACACTTGATCCTAATACCGATCCAACTTTAAAGCAGCAACCCAAGAAAATTTTGAATACCGTAAGTGTTTGTATACGAACCCAACTTTTTATAAACGAGCAACTATGTTCATTGAACACTTTCAATATTTCTTTTTATGGCTATTAAAATTTTGTTAAATGAAAATATTGTTCAAAAAATGATAACAAAGCATTTGAAGGCGATTCCAAATGGCATCGAATTCGAATTTAAATCCAAACCGCCTTATTAGTGAAAATTTCATTCCTGTTCTTGTTTACTGCACAATTACGTTGAAATAGGCCCATAAAAACTGTAGAATTCGCTTCACTAAGCTTTAATTAAAGCCGTTAGGGCAAATGGATTAAGCAATTGTTCGAATGCCAGAGACTGTTTCGAGACCTAAAACTAAGAATATTTCCACAGTCAAAGGGTGACGTTGTAATTACCCGGTGTCGCTTATCCTAACGACAATTAGGGTGTTACGCAAACACTCAGTTCATCGCAGATGTTGGCACCCTATGAAATATGTCAAGACTGCACGTCAGGAAAGTTTGAGACAGAACGTTCTTGTTAAATTGGAGTGCTCGCCGATGAATAATTACCTCTGTGTATAGTTTGGTTTTCTGGTTCGTGAATCAAATAATGTGTTTCCCTCAGCGTCAAGCGATACGACTTGCAATTTTTCATACTGGCACTGACGCAGACATAGGGTTACATTCCCATTTTGTTATCAACGTCCACTTGACTAAACTCTCCTGACACATGGCAAGTTGTCCATTTTGTACTATAACTATTTATAATTCTGCAGCATTATTAACTTAAAACAAAACTGTTTTCGAAACGAAAAATACAAATTCAGACGGTCTTTGAGGCAATGGTTTCATAATTTTGCTCAGTGTTCTTATCGAAAATTTGCAAGTAAACTCGTTTTTTCTGCCAACCACCAGAAAGCAAACAAGGGGTGCTAATTGATATCATGTCTGATATGGTTCGATTCCCAACCGTGTCTATCAGATAATTTATAGAATATTTGAATTGGAAAACCTTACAAAAACACAAATAATAAAGTAAACTGTGCCAAAAGTTGGGAATGTGGTACCATTTATATAGTAGGTGTCGATGGACGAAAAAGCTAAACGAGGTGTGTAACACACAGAAAACTAAGAAAGTTTGCCTAGCAAGCAATTAGTGAAAGAATTATAAAGATGAATTTTAAAATTCTGGGTACCAACTAGAGGTCAGATGAACGGTATTTTTCTGTAAGAAGGTTACAACGTTCCAGTTTCACGTTGGTAATAGGTTCAAAATGCGGTTCCAAAAGAAACATGTGACTTTTTAAATATTTCATTAAACGTGCGCAATGATAATGATGATGATGGTAGAAATAGTAATGACACATAATGATTTAGTTTATTAGAAGAATAACTAAAGCTCTTAGATAAAATAAAATATTCTAAAATCAAAAACAAAATATGGGTCAGAAGTACCTGCTTAAAGAACGAAAGAACTGATAATAAACTAGATAAAATATATAAATAAAAACTGATTAAATAAATATACGCTATTTGCAAAAATGTTTAAAAATCAAATTTTCACTTAAAAATGAATTAAGGTTTAAAAATATTTTTATTTGCAGACGATTTTTACTGAGTTCGAAGTATTGCCCGAATTAATTTAGGTACCACCAAAAAATACTTTAAAAAATTATGTCGACCTTACAACGCCGATAAAGTGTGATTCAAAATTGGCGTCATTCCTTTTAAGGCGTGATAGAGGCTCCCTTGGGGAGTACGAGAAAAATATTGAAAATTTTTTTTTCCAAAATTTCTAGAAGATATTAACAGTTGAAGATCGAATTTCAACTTTGTTATTAACCATTATTTTCAAATGGTTCCATGTTTAATTGGTAGCATATTGGAATACTCAACACTTTCCCAAGCACCAAATAAATATCGACGAAGGGCTACATTCCTACCACGTTTGTACGATACACACAGCACAAGCAGATACTAATGGAGCAGGAGTTAATTAACTGAATACGAGAATCTCCTTGATAAGAGTGGATAATAAGGAGATTACACAGGCACTAGCTTGTTTGGAGTTAACCATTCAAATGTTTGGTGTTGTATGGTTTATTTTTAAACACCAATATTCGAGGTTATGAGAACAGTTTGACATTTCGTGAACAAATCTTGTTGAATTTACCGTTTATCTTTGTCTATCTTATTGTCAGTCTGTATAATTCCATGGTTACCGGAGTTTTAAATAATTACGAAGCCACAGGTATTTGCGCAATGTTAATTAGGCATATGACCTTGAAAACATTGCTGCCGTATTTCTGATATAGTTTTTTGCAAATTTCTCAGATTTTAATAACAATTAATTTATTTTACTATTTTTTCTGTACTCCTATAACAGCGCCAGACAATACCTCCAGAGGAATGACGCCAATTTTAAATCATCCTGAATAGCTAATTTTTATTTCATCTTGTGATTGACTTTACATCTAAAAATGGCAAGCTTGCTTAAATGCAGGTGCACATTTTGCTTACAACGTTTATTATTTTACATTTCAACAGTGATGGAATTTATGTTATGACTCTAAATCTGGTCATAGCTCATATGCAAGTGTAGATTCTGCTTAGTTTGCTGATTATAGGCATATGCATCTCGAGCTAAGTTTATTAATGAGAGAAATCCCTTTTTTTAAGATCTATTACAGAACGTCAGAAAACTAAATACTTATAGACTAAAAATGCTGAATTAATATCTGATCCATATCTGAACGATTATGGATTCTGGAGAACTGAACAGTAATTCTTATAAGCGAAAAGTGATAAACACAATAATCAAGGCAACACGCCACTATACATATTTTCCGTTGGCAAATGGTTACTGAAACGGCGCTCAACGATGCCGCATCTGTTCTGTACTGACGCGAACCACTTTTTCAGGTTTATAAGACGGTTCCAAAAAAAACGTTTAAATCGGCAAACGGCTGCAGCTAGTGCGAACGGCGCACAACTGTTTAGATTTTATGAAACCGTTCCAAAAAGAACGGTTTAAGTCGGCAAACCGCTGCAGCTGGATAGATCGCTTGACGTTGTCGCATCGGTTCTGTGCTGGTGCGCATCGCCGTTACGGTTTTATGAGAAGGTTCCAAAAACAACTTTTTAATCGGCAAACGGCTGCAGTTGGGTCGAAGTGCGCTCAACTGTTTTGGTTTTATGAGACGGTTCCAAAAAGAACGGTTTAAATTGGCAAACGGCTGCAGATAGATAGATGTGCGACGGTGTCGCATCGGTTCTGTGCGGTTGCCAACGGCTTTTTCGGGTTTATGAGACGGTTCCAAAAACAACCGGTTAAATCTGCTAGCTGGAACTACGGTTTCAGGTTACACGTTTGTAAGAATGTTATTTTAGCGGTTACGTTAAATACTGACCATCCCTAGTACCAACACAACATTATTGGGGATATATGCCGGTAACGGTCGAGGAACAACTAAGGAACGTATGGACAGTAGAATAGTGAAGGGCAATGTAGTGTACAAGAATGGTGAGAAGAACATAAACGACAAATTAAACGAATTAAGATACAGGGATAATTATCGTATCACTATAGACCAACAATGACAAAACATAAAACAAGTACTGAAAGAGGAAATGCAGAATTGAAATCCATTAAAGGAACATATAAAACTATATTTAAAACAGAAAATTGTACTAAAGCAAAAATATTTTTTACCTGATATTTCAGAGGTCAAGTGAAAATGCAGTTTTAACACGTTTTAAGATTCTATCTGCTCTTGTATTTTAACACAATTTGTCATAGTTGAAAACGAGCAGTAATTGCGCCTTAATACAGCCTCAAACATAGAAACATAAATTTCGGAAAGATAAAGCCATAGTAATTCCGAATGATTGATTAAAGCGCTTTAAATGGAGACTTCATAACGGAAGTGTCAGAATAATAAAAATATCCATTATCTCCTTTTTCTCCAATAGTCTTTTAATAATAAATCATCCCAAGACAATTATAAGGACGGTACGTTACCCGAATAATATTTATTTGACGCAGGGTTTTATAATGTCGTATTGAGTATACTAAAGTTAAACACCTATTCATAATCAGAACGTAAAAATACAAGCTAGCAAAATTACTTTTATTTACTTTTTATATTACCGTAGAATATATTTAAGCTAGTTTGAGCAACTAAGACAACTTTTCTCTAAGGCCACTAATTTTTTAAATAACATTTATATTTTTTATTCTTATAAATTTGTTTTGCAAGTGTGTAAGTGTTTTTCGTTTTATAATATTTGATGAGTAAGCAAATTAATGTAAAGTATTGCATTCAATTTACTTTTGTCGGCAAAATTATCGTAATATTCAAAATGGAAAAGTGAGCGAACCCGCATTTTGTCCTTTGCCCAATACATTGCTCTTTATGCCCATGACTCATATGATAAATTAATAATTGCATATTTTTTAATTAAACAGAAAAAATACAATAAAGTTTGTACGAAAATCTGACTTCCAGTAATATAAACAATATTGGGCCAAATTTGTTGAACTCCGACAGAACATAAAATCAAGAGTTTCGCAATCACCCTTGTTATATAACTTTCAACTAAGTGGCATTATGATATGCACTTAGATTACTTATGCAAACTAATTTTAAGTAATTAGTAGGTTGTCGTCCTATTTTAGTCAAGGCACACAAACGGGCTCGGTAAATTATTCTAACAAAGTTTCGCAAATACCGCAAAAATATACAACGAAAATAAAACACCTAAAATACATTTTAATCACAAATATGAACGTAGAGAAAAGAGCTCTACAGTAAAAATACAGGTATAGGAGCGAAAAAAATATTTTAAATGTATTCACAAGAAGAAATTTGTTCTCCATGCATTAGGTGTGACTGTTGATAGAGTGCATTCTCGTTAATGCAATATTATCAAATTCACCTCGAGTTAGCTTAGCGTCGTATTCAAAGTCATTGTACAGTAAAATTGTATATAGCCATAATGTAAAGTTGATGCCTGAAATGTAAAATATAGTTAATTATAGTTGGTAGTTTCACAAAAATAAAGATAAAAATATCTTTCCCTTCAAACTTCCTGTTTAAAAGTTTGTATTTTATTATTTAACCAGTATTTAAAGTATTTTTTTAAAGTTGAATTAGGGCTATTAGATAATCAGTTAGAAAAGCGTATCTTAAAATCCTCGATCCTCTTTCTTTAGTCGATTTATGTCGATATTTATTTGCCCTTAATGGCCTTTCATCATTTATGGACAGTAATAGCTAAATATAGATTAGATTAATGTTGGGCGGATATTTTTAAAATATTTCTTTTTATAATAGCTTACCTATAATCAGCACGGCAAAGCAAATAGTATAAACTGCAAATAGAACAGCACTTACAGCAAATAATACCATTATTATTCCTGATAAAATAATGACACCAATGATCAACTCGAAAGCAGCAAGCGTTATATATGGCAACATAAAGTGTCTTTTTTTCTGAAAGAAAAAAAAGGTAAATTGTTGCAACTATACGGTATTAAGTGTACCCAAAATTGCAAAATTGTCTATAGCGGTTTAGTCAGATGCTTGGAACAGAACAAACGTTTTCGCAAAAAAAATATTTATCAATATTTCTGACAAATATTAATGCATATATACAGACTTTTTCATATCAACAAATTTTGTCATGACATGGTAATGAAAACTGTTGCTAAATACTATAAATGTAAAAACGGAGTGGCCAATGTCCAATCAATAACCCTGCACTTGTTACATGGTTGTCGCTGGAATTTTTTAAATCACTTTTCATAATCGTAATTTTTACAAATGAAAATATTGTGCAGATTAAGTTAATTTTGGTATGTTTTATTTGAAACATTTCGCTATACTATAGGTTTGTAAAATTATTATTGAACTACTTTAAAATATTGCTTAATAGCAAGGTTAAGAATGAACCTATATTCAAGAGCTCTTGAAACAAACACGTCATGGCTTTTTTAACCCTTTTCCAATACTCAATCCACAATTACTAGATTATAGTAATTAATTAATAATTAGAGGCAAACTTATTTTAGAAAATCACAATCACTGTTTCTTTAATTGTTAGCTTGAAGCTTGATATCTATTTGGATATTATAAATTATGGCAATATTAATAAAGCTATTGTACATTTAAATGCTCTTACATACCTTATAAACTCCATAAATAAATACACTATTGACCACCAATGAAGTTAAAACATAGCATAAACACGTTGCTAAAAGTATTGAGTATAAACTTGGGTCATATTCCGTAATGTTAGATAGAGTCGTAGAGAGAAAAGCGACTAGGACTATTCGCCATATCTGAAATAGAAATTAATGCATTTTCAAAAATAAATGGTTTGTATTAGTTTACATACCCCAAGACAAAAGATACTGTGAAGTTCTAGAAAACTAATTCAAATGAACAATAAAAAGTTCAAATTAGATATACTGAAAGGTTTTGTTGAGAAAACCACAAGTAAAAAATTCATGTGTATTTATTTTGTATATGTATAACTATTATTAAAGTTTTAATCAATTATCAATTGATTGCTTTTTCTTTCCGTTTTTTTTCCTATAAATGGAGGGTTTAACTACTTTAAAATCCCGCCAATCGAAAATGTTTGTTATAATTAGTGGGCTGCTATAAATCTTGCAACTCTAATACCAACATACAAACTTAAACTAAACGATTGGGTTTTCAAAATACAAAAAATACCATGATTTAGATCTTTATCTAAGTGGCTCCTCCGTAGGAGGCACTTTTACGACAAATTTCATTGAAATTCTAACGGTGACCTCTAAGTCTTCAAACGACCACGACTTCAAAATTTTAAATAGTACCCCAGATTAAATTCTCTATCCACTGACGACACGAAAAAGTAAAATCGGTTAATCCTCCCGGGATTTAGAAGCAAAAATGTCTCATTCTTCTTCAAGACGTCAAGACATCTACATCGATTTAACGATCATCATGGTAATTTATTAATTCGATGCTTTCATCTAATAAATTATTGAAAATTTTGGCCGTTCTCAGCTAGGCAATAGGTCTAAAGTCTGTCTTAAATTAAGTTGTAAAATTTCAAAGAAAATGAGTCGCTGCCTTGTTATATTTATTTGATTCTTCTTCCATTCTGGTTTTGAAAACTTTTTTCAGTTCAACGTACGGACATAGTCTGGATCAGTTAGATCTGGAAACGTTGCTGATCGTTCTTTGATGACCGTTGATTAATTAATCTACTGTCTAACTGGAATTCGGCTGGAAATAAAGACTTTATTGATCAAACAGTAAATATTTTTTTCCCCCATTTGATTTTCTAACGATCGATCGATGAGAGTTAACTTGTCTTCTACAAATCTGCGACGAATGTTAGTTTCCGAAATTCCTGCTCAAAAGTTGACTGTACCAAAATTTAAGAAATAACTGGACAGCCGTACTTTTATTTTCTGAAAAATTTGAAATAACAACTTATCATAGAGTGTACCATCAATAGTAGTCAGTGTGGTTTAATAAGCGATATTCGGGCAAATAAGTTAGTGGAATACGTGCAATAAAATGTCCTGCAAGATTTACAGGTCTGACTCAACTAGACCCGTTGATGGGCTCATTTGTAAATTTGTAAAACGTTCTTTGCAGCGTTCTACATAAAAGTTTGCAAGATCTGAAGGACTGTATGTCACAAAAATTCAAACGAGTTTTTTCTTAAATGTTGGCAAACGTTGGTTGCGGATTTCAAGGCAGACTTAACTATTGCCTACCGAAGAACGACAAACATTTTTAACAATTCACAAGTTAAATTTAAAAAAATTTGCAAATGTTTGTAGAACGCGGTGGAAGCTGTATGCACATATACAGGGTGGCGCTCCACTAAGGTGCCAAAAACCACTGACATATCTTTTAGGCAAAAATATTGCGTTTCAGGCAAATTTGTCTAATCTGAAAGTTAGAATGGAAGAATAGTTTCTTAGATACAGGATGTCAATGTGTATATAACAATTTCGCGATTGAAAAACTCCCAAAAACAACTTTTGTAGTCATAATAAAACTGGTTAGGAATTTATTAAAAATAAACGAAAATTTTATTTACACGTTGACACCGTGTATCTCGAAAATTGTTAACTTTAGGAGAAGACAAATTTGCCTAGAACGCAATATTTTTGCCTCGACTATATGCCAGTAGATTTTGTCACATTAGTTGAGGACCACTCTGTATAAAAACTAGCAAGATAATTGAAATGAGAAAGTATATTCAAATTCAAATATTCAAATATTCGAATATTCGAATATCCGAATATTCGAATACTCGAATACTCGAATAGTCGAATAATCGAATACTCGAATACACCAACATTATCAAACTCACAAGGTGCAAATATCTTTATACGCACTTTGTATACTTTCATAAAATAAATGATTCATATTCTACAAGCATTTAAACAAATTCTCATATATTTACAAGCAAATGAAAATAATCATATTTACTCTCCTGCAAATGAATATAAAATTACGTTTCTGTGTTCTGGTGATTCGCCTCATCAACTTTTGCGCGGTGTTACAATTAATGTGCCGACAAAGGCACTTTTTTATCCGTTCCGGGTAGTTGCCAAAAATGATATGATAACGATTTTTCTTCTTGGAAAACGGTGAACGGAAAACGAACACTCGAATATCTAACGAATTGTCGAATATTCGAATACTCTAGTATTCAAATACTCGAATATTTGAATACTCGGATATTCGAAAACTCCAATATTCGAATATTCAAATATTCAAATATTCGAATATTCGTTAGATATTCGAGTATTCGAATAAACCAGTAATCAAATATTCGAATTTCAGATTTTTAAAAATTCCGAGCCCTAGTTTAAACGTGAAACTTGTCTGTAAATATTGCCGTGTAAAACGGCTTTTTCTGCAAAATAGTTAAAAGTAAAAAGAGTGAAATCGAACTGGAAAGTAAACAAATCAATGATTCATCCAAAGGGCGTACAGGTAAATGGTTATATCATCATGTTGGTTCTGGAGTTCGGTTCCTACGGACTTTTGTGTCGTGCGAATCGCGTTCTTAGATGGAAAATATAGAATCATTGTGACCCTTAAAGAAAATTTATAATTCGAAATTAATTTTCGTTGTGTGATCAAGTGTAGGGTATTATTTCTGAGGCTTAATGAATAGAAAATGGAGCATGGGAGCCAGCTTGCAGAAAGCTGGTAAGAATGATTTCTAATTTATAAATCATTTAGTTTGAACTGAGTAGCTTTTCGATACGCAAATGAGGAGTTATAGATTCTTTTAAATTCGTCTTTTTTCTGCCCTACTAAACACATTTACTTTTTTTATTTCCAGGTGGCACGATACAGCTTTCGGTAAGTTTGGCATTACTTTTCCCCTGGTTGCCATATAGTTGTCGAACTTTTAGTCTCATATTATTGACTTGTATTTTATTATATTGTTGCATTTAATATTTGTTCGACGAGGAACGACGAGGGAGTTTTTGGATTCTGTATTGGGTTTTTGAAATTTTTCATTTTGTTTTGATAAAACAAATTTAGTCAGATTTTGAACCTTAGTCGCATTTTTATATGAATATCGTTCTTCTGAGAACTGCACATTTATTCTCGTGCAAGATATTTTCATCAATTATTGGTGTTTTTATGTTATCAATTACAGTTGAACCTAAAGAGTTCTTGTATTCCTAAAGGGTCAATCCTCTTAGATTTACAAAACTTAACTTTTTTTGTTCCGTGCTCCAACGATTTCGTTGGTAAGGGTAATTCATGTCAAGTAAAATAGGAGTATTCTGCTGCGAATACCATTTTAATTGTCTATTTTAGTAGTGTTTTTCTGTTGTAAATTTAAATTTTTGCTGATTTTAAAATTGATAATACCCCAGAATCCAGACTAACGTGCCTAAAGGTATATGAATTTTATTTATTACTTTGTGGTGGTTTAGCGGATAGCGCCTTGTGGTAGATGGCAACCAGGGTTGTAGCTTTTCTTTGATGGAATTTATGCAGCTTTCTTATGTGCAAATTTGAGAATTTTATGGAGTGGCTTTCCATTTTGGTTTTTGCATTCCAGGTGAATTGTTGATCTATTTTAGTCCGTTTAATAAGAAACAGGTTCATAATAACAACAGAACTTGGGAACTTGTTATTTTCCGGGCGATCTACCGAAAAGGATTTACTTCCTATTGATATATTTTTAACGGTTTATTAGATAAGTGATAAACTTCAAGCGCACTTAAAAATGTGTTATACCCTTGATTAACTTTTTAAGTGTTAGATTTTCCATATGGATTTAAATGTATCCAGACAACATTTTATAGCAAGACGGTTCTGAAAACGTGCTATCGAAAACGTTAAAATTATTACTTCAATATTTTTCACCATTTTCCCGATTGAAGGTTTGAAACTTTGAGACCTTGTTACAGTTTTTTTACAGTCTTTTTAAGGTTCAGAAAAAATACATTTTCTAAGATGTTCCATCGAAATATTCCTTGTGGTTAATCAGAGATATTTAGCCGCTTCCATGATATCGCATAAAATCGAGATGTCCGTAAAGTTGTATACATTCTCCGCTCGCTCTTAAATTTGGGATTAAGCCGAATTAAGAAAACCAATTTAGGGAGCACAGAGTATTTAGCTAAAATTAAAGGTTTTCTTATCTTGAATAGGGAATAGGGACGAAACACGAAGTTTCTCATTTTAAAAGCGAATATTTTTAAGTTTGCAAATACAAAAATGTAGCAAACCAAATATTAACTGAATCCTTTCTCCTGCAAATTTTTAACATTTTGTATCTAAAGATGACCGAGAGATTTTCCGAATAACTAAAAAATACGTAATTTTTGTTCGTAACTTATATAACAAAAAATAAAATAAAATATGGGGTGTTTTAATCGAGGAAGCGTTGTTTTTCTGAGCTGCAACTTTTCCGTTCCAGCTTGTATAATTGAGCATTTTTGATATAAGCGCGTTTTTAACTCGCAAACTATTCTACTAAAGTTAGTAATAAATTCAGGCTTCGCTTAACTTCAGTGTAATTCACCCTTTCAACTTTTATATCTATATATTGATATGTTGCTACAACTGTTTCTACATTGGGTAATAGTATGTACAGATATTTACTTACAACTCCTAGCCACCCTGTAACATATCCAACAACATTTAATTTGCACACACTACAACACGTTCCATTTCCAGTACAATCACAAGTAATTATTGGCATTGTGTCGAAGAGAATACACTTTTGCTTTGATGGAAGCCATCGCTATCTTATCAATTCTGTGATGGAGCTGTGGGAAATGACTTTCCGAGTCATAATTCAAACGGATTATTTAACAAATGATAATAGTGTCATAAATTAGGTTTCAATTGAAGGCTTAACACATAGTAGCAAAGTACAAGTCAAACATTAGCAGCAAATGTAATTAAGTTTGCTTAAATAGTAGAATGTGAATAATAAATATCACTTCTATGTGTGTTTGGGTGTGAATAGTGATAAGGATAATAAAAACGAATTTATCGTACAGCTCCCAATCTAAAGTTTAATTGTGTAGTGCACAAAACTGTAACTTCCAAATAATGGCAAAAACCATAGTTGCCCCTTTGAATTTTCATTAAGAAATTGTAGAAGAGTAAGCAACCAATCAAACATGAGACCATTTCAAAATGATACTTAATAATAAGTTGAAATTCGATTTTGTAATGTTAATATCTTCTAGAAATTAACTTAACGCCAAGTGAGCTCCTATAATCCCTTAAAAGGAATTGCGCCAATTTTGAATCCCCCTGTATTGGTAACCATTATTTTGTTTCAAAGTGTTTTCGTTCTAGTTAATAGTCTCCCTAATGGAACAGTGCCAATTCTAAGTTGTTTTAAGAGATTAAATATTAAAAATTTTTAGCCAATAGCGTTTGCTTCTCTATTCGCCCAAATGAGACAGCATGTGGAATACCGCATTTTGCAAATTTTGCTGGTAGTGCGAAGTGCGGTATAATTTTTTGGACATACAACTCAAAAGCATAAATTTCTTTTGTTATCGAAAGCGAACAACCAGGATAATATATAAAATGTCGCCATTAAAGAATATTTAGATACATAGAGCAGAAAGAGTAGAAGGTAAGGTATGGAAGGTAGTACAGGTCGAAGAGTAAAGTAATGTGAATGAATCATTCAATCAGGATTCTGAACAATTTTTAACTTTTCTTTCTTTCTTAAATAATGAAATCTTAAAAGAGTTATTCTATTACTCAAGTTAACAGTTCTTTTAAAAATCGTAACATGAGCACGCTCTTATTCAAACCAGAAATTACTACAGAGCTACTACATTACAGATAATTACTTACAGAGCAACACGATGCTTCAGATTCAATTTCAACAAAAAGATCTACCAGTAATTGAGTTCACCTATTATAATGTTCTAACTCGAGATTCTCTATTAATAGTTAAATCAGCCAACAATAACACTCAAATGTGACTCGAGCTCTCAGTAATTGATTTACGTACTTTTGCTAAGAAAAAATGTCTGGCCCCTCTGTTAATCTTGGTCCAAGTTCTTTAATAAGATTATGTTTTTCCAAATATCGGTAGAATGCTACGATGGACTCTAATTAAATGCGCTGTGAATTTGTTTTAGTATAAGGCCCATATTTTGATTAAGCATCCGAGTTAATCCGCTATAGGCAGGTAATAAATTCTGGAGTGTGGGCGCAAAAACTACCATAACTTTTTATTTGCTGGCTGGAATCAACTTATTTTTGGAGTTTATGCAGTGATCCTTTTTTGCCATTTTCGTCATATTTGTAAACTTTTGACAATTTCGGTTATTAGGTGCTATTTAATTATTTCAGTTATTAACTACAAATTGCATTCCGTTCTTCTAAAATAAATAAGTTTTTTAAAGTTTTCTAATTATAAAATGAGCAAGACCGTCAAAATCTCGCAAAAAATGTATAACATCGGAATATTATAAATATAGAATGTAAGTTTTATTATTAAAAGAAATTAATTTTATGTCTAAAATTGTTAATTGTGGCAATAATACGGAAATAATTTTTTGCGTCATACATCAACTGAAAAAAAATCAATTGATTCCAGCGACCTCCTGAAAAGTTCTAGCAGTTTTTGTACCAAGGCACTCAACAGTTCAACACTTGCCTAAAGCGAAAGAACTCGGTTGCTTTTTCAAAATATGATTGTTACCTATATCAAATTCTTAGTGAGTTTCATTAAATGCCATCGTATTATTCACCCGCTATTTCAAAAAACAGATTGTTTTGGAAGAACTTTGGCCATCCGATAAAGGTTAGATCACATCTTTTTCTGAACCAAAGAATGTCGCCGTAAATCATGTGACTAAGGGACACCTAGTATATATCGATATCCTTGCTAACATTTTAATGAAACGTATGAGGTAGTAATTGATTCATGCCCTTTTGACAATTTCTTAGTGTATTTCTCCGTAAAAATAAAGCATCTGAAGTGCGAATATTTGTGCAAATAACATAAACGCCATTGTAAAAATTGTAAATTCGCAATTTTGAAAATTGTATACACCGGAGTATTTCGTGCATAACAGAACAACATTTTAGTCAGAAGTCTGCAAGTAAAGTCCAAATAACTAACTAATGACCATCATATGTTTTCGCGCAAACTAATGGACTCCAATACTCTTTGAACTTGACATGAAAAGCTGGAACAACACCATCGTCAACAATGCTTTGTTATTTAGAACCACACTAAGTCGTTAGATCACAAGCCAAGTGAGTATCGCTCATAAGTGGCACACCGCCACAGCTCATTAATTTTGTAGCAAAATGGAGTCATAATTGGTATTGCAGATCTTACTTTTTATGTCTTTATATGTCGAATGGTATTCTTGGTACTAATAATTAAGTGAAAAATTTTGGAAATTTTTGGTTGAGTCAATAAAAATCATCAAATATATTTGTGATGTAAAGTCATGGAATTAATCGCACATACAAAAACTATTTGTATATTTAGCTTCTAGGGAAAATCTAACAAGGAAAAAATCCGTTCCTTTGAATCAACTTGATCATTTGAACGTTAAGTTTATTAGCAGTAGTTGCATTATATTTTCCATATAGTGTGATTCATAATGGCTACTAAACAAAACATACCATAAAATCACAATTATGGTTCCCTAATTCGTATCAACGAAGGCGCTCAAGCTTGATGCAAATCTAAGACATCTCTCCTCAAACCTGTTTATATTCACACTAAGTTAAAATTTTGTCAGAACATATTCAGCATCTTGAAAAGATCTAGACGTGTACTGGAAACATTTTAGTTAATCAGGGGGATTCTTATCCCAACTAGATCACCATGAAATATCGCCATTTGCAACAGCAGGATCCACATATTTACAACATAGTTTTCGTATTTATCATATATGTCGATTTATTTGTCATGATATAATAGTTTAGGTGTTGAAGCATCAGAAGCTGGGACTATAATCGAGAAGTTTCTTAATGGCCCTGAACATGAAAGCTACTATCCTCTTAATGTACTTTCTAATTAATTAATTATTAATTCCTGTAATAAGTAAGGTCGATTCGCGAAATTCACCTTTTAAATTATTCTGGGTATTTTCAAAAATATATATTTTCTATTGCATAATAGCTATTCTTTTCGGAATGTTTTCACGTTTGTCAATTTCAGTTTTGAAATATTCCCGTTACTTCTAATCACTTCAGAAGCTTTTCCATACGCTAACATATCGTTTTACCTGATTTTTTGCAATAAAACATTATCAATCAAAATTGGAATCATTCACACATCCATTACAATAATTTGAAATTTAAATAAAAAAATAATTTCTCGATAATATTAGCTACTTTAGATGCATCGTCAACTCTGATATTAAGCGCAGTATTCACATTTTTCCATGACCATTTGACAGACAGATTAGTTTAAAAAATTCTGGTTGAACTAAGTTGTTTCTATTATTTTTTAAAGCACAGCGGCAATCATGCAATCAGATCAAGAGCTAGTGGAAAATATACCACCCTTATAGCATTTTTGTGGTTAGTTTTTAAATTGTGACCTTCAAAACTTCAAATTGAAAACAATCTCAAATCTGAATTAGTTAAAAGTAGAATTTAAGTTAAAAATACATTGATACAAAGCTGTTTCCAAGTATTTTTTTTGGTTATCGATATATTTTTCAGTTTGTATCAGAAACTAATTTCCTGTTCAGCCTATATACCCCGAGGTAATACCATCAGATGAATGGTGATAATTTAGATGCACTTTGTTAGTCCCTTTAAGACTGATATTTGCTAAAACATATTTTCCCAAATTTTTCTAACATTAACAAATGCTTTTGCAGAACTTGCAAAACTGTGTGAATGTTATTCAAACATTGCCTATTGGGCAAATAATTTGTTAAATTATCTAGAAAATACAACTTTACATATATATTTCCTAAATCATTAAGCAAATTTAAATGTTATTTAGATTCCAATATGTGTGGTTTACTCCTCTTTTTTATTCCCATATAAGGCACAGTGTATAGTTGCATTTTGTTGCTCTCAGATAAATGTGCAATATTATTAAATAACCCCCAAAAGCTGAAAAATGAGCTTGGCTTCTAATATAAGTAAAATTAATGGTTACATGGAATATCCCATAAAATATATCAGCGCTATCAAAACAGTAGCCAAGATAATGGCCTTCTTCATCGTGAAGTTTAAGCACCTATCTGTTATTTATAAGTATTTGCATCTATCATGTAGCCAAAACGGGTCCATGAGAAAAAAAATGTTATTAGCACAAAAGATTAATTTATTTTCGGTATCTGAAAAGTATATGACAAATTCGAGACGTTAGGATAAAAGCTCCTTAATTGAGAGATACTTTGTTTGTAGGACTCACATTGTTATTTATTGTACAGCTGTTTTTCATTTATTAGTATTGTCAGTTCGTCCGTTCCCATTTACATTCGCTTTATGTTTTAGATTTTTTCCCTCATTCACTTTAGATGTTCTTCAATTTATGCATTTGTGAATAGTTTTCCAGACTCTTTGTTCCGACAACTTGAACCTCATTTAAGAGAACTGCAGTGCTGTTTGAAGTAAAGTAACTAATTATTGTAGATCTTAAAAGTACTTATGTATGATCGCCTGAAATTTTTCTGCTCAACGGGACTTCTTCAGACCTGTCCATGAAAAGACTGAAACTTGAAATGGATCTTGGGGACTCCAGCTGCATTTAAAGCGTCGGGTTTACGGCCGTTCTATCCTTTTAACAATAAGAAAAAAAATATTCTGGTTTTACTGGAGGGTCGGTCATAAAAATGTCAGTTCGGAAAAGAAACACACAATGTGAAAGACTCTGTTGCAAAATTGAATTTATGGATATAAGCATATGGAAAGAAAAGTGAGGTTAAAACTTAAGCATATATGAAATAAACTTACAACACAAGAAAACTTGTAAAATTTATGAAAAATCGCTAAGAATGGTATCAAATAAGAAATCAAACCGAGATATTGGCAAAGATAAGTGAAAATATTCGAATGGTTTTCCACTATACACAGTTAGATTCTCGTCATTTGAAACGCGAGAAAGTCCAGTTTTGTCAGCAATTGAGGTCTTGAGGTCTGAGGAAACTGGTGCTAGATAATAGAAATGTTTAACTTTTTTGATAGTTTTTCCATAAAACCGCGGATTTTTTTATGAAACGTAAAAAAAATGAGTGAGTATTTTTTTTATGAAATGCAAAAGTATGTAATATCTTTAAATAATTGAAACACGCTAGAATCATAAGAAAATAAGCCTCAGACCTTAATTTTACAATCAATTTAGTTGTTTTTATTAAACCCGAGTAAGTCGAGGTTTTGTGCATTGAATCGAGGTTCAAAGAGCTTCAACATTTTAAACAAAAATCTCATGGAAAGTCAAACCAATAATTTTCAAATCCAAGAACTACCTGAAAATCTAAATTGTTACTGTGATGAACAGTCAGATTCCACTATTATTTCTTGCAAAGATGAATGATAACTTGCAATAGATTGCAACTTATAAAAAATGTAAAAATGCTGCTTTAAACATTGAATTAAAATATGATAACTATAGATAGATGAAGATAACAACTATGAGGAAAAACAGAATTTGAAGAACCAAATAAAAATGAAAATCCTACAAAAACCGAGTAAGTGACGACTTGGAATATAACAGTAATACGACGAAAAGAGATAAAGCAGAGATGTATTTGGGAAGAGACGGCAAAACATTTCCAATTAAAAATGCAAAAGGAGTATGAACAATCGTTGCATATGTTCAGAAGAAAAAAATATGTATTTGAATGCTATAAAATTAAAAGGAAGAAAGACCTTAGAAAAGTGCTGGAATTATTCTTGGATAGAAAGAAAAGCAGGTATGTTTTAGGAAAAACAACAGCGAAAAACAGGAAAGGTGACAGTGTAATCCGAAGAACTACATCCAACTTTTGTAAAACAATGTTCTGCAACACTCTAGGATTGTCCTCAAGGACTATTACTCTTTGTCTTAATATAACAAGTCAAGATGGTAAAATGTTAGAAGCTGAAGCACCTAAAGAATTTATAATTCAAATAGAACGCTACGATAAGAAACGTCGATCAGACATCCAGATCGACTTTATAGAAAGAGAAATTTTGAAGGAAAACTTTCTAATAGAGTTATAAACGTGCCAGCAGATTATATTAATTACGCAAAAACGACCAGATGAGCACCCGAACCTCACGAGGTCCAAGACATTAAATATAGTTATTTAAAAAAAATGCATAAAAATAATTTTGTTTGTACAATCCGACCAGGGCGCAAAATAAGCGTATCTTCTGTTCGGGAGATAAACGCTCTAAAATATGAACCTATAGGTTCAATTGAGTTTAAGCTGAAACATTCTGAACTATTTGAAACCTAATATATTAAAGAAAAATATAAAATTTTCAAAAATGGAAAATCTCCCAAGCCATTATAAAAATAAATTGAAAATAGAATATGAAAAATGTCTTCAGATTGGGGAGGTAGAGACTGCCTCAAGACAAATTGCATGGAAGCTTGATTTTGGACCATATAAAGATACTAAAGTAAGCTCGTATTTATCCATTCAAACATTTAGCCCTACACCATAACTGTCCATATGCAAAATATAATATTTCATACAGTTTTCTGTTTCGAATTAGTCCCATTTATATAACAGGAACTGAAATTCATTAATGCACTTTGTTTTTAAGGTAGCTTTTTGTTGGGAAACAAATTAATAATGTTGATTTACGAGAAAATAAATTAATATTTACTTGCCCTAGGCGCGCGTAAATATAATTTCAATACAAAAGTTACGCCAAATAATTTTAAAATAACATTTAGTGATAATTGAACTGATATTTATGCTTGCTAAGTAATAAAAATAGAACCAAAAATCATATATTCCCCCAATGAATTGGAAATGGTCATGGGTTTAGATACACAAAATAATCTTCTTTTGTTTTCGATTTTCAATTAAATGCTAAGGATAATTGTATTAACTGGATACATTACTTAGTTGGTACAAAAAACAATATACTGGCTCAGATTAAATGGAGCAAAATTTAACTAGATACCTCTCATTCGTTTTCAGTGCAAACAATGCAGAGTAATTGATATTCGATTTGTAGTGACGATACGAATTGTTAAAGTTGTGAGAATTGAATACTACCAAAATATACGAGGTGATTTTAAATTGACGTTTTTGCTGTGGAAATTTTGAGTGCTGAAAAAGTACATCGAAATAATAAATTAAACAAATATTACAAACTTAAATAGAAAATAGGGAACAATGTCTAGAGTCGCACATTCAAAAAATGTCAACTACAAAAGAAGCTAAAGCAGAAACGAGAATTTAGTCATTAAGTTTAACGTCTAGTTTATAAGTTCGACGTCCAGTCAATAAGCAGTCATTCGGATTGGAATTAATTTAGAAAATTAAATAAAAAAAACAGACTCCGAATTAATCAATAAACTTCCACCAGATGCACCTTTTTAGGTAATTGCGGAGGTTCTGATGTCCGAGTCACGGTTACCGTGAACCGTTAGGGCAAAAACTCATTAGAGATTTATTTAGATTTATTCAATATTTATTACTAGATTTATTCAAGTAAAATTCAGGAATAAAATTTAAAAAATAGTGTATTATGCTCTCCATTATTAGACATGCAAATTATTCAATTTTAAAGGTTTTTTTTTAGAGTTAATTTTTTTCGGTTTATGTTTTTTTTACCACCGTTTTTTTGAGGCACCACTAAAGTTTCACAACACACTTTCTTTAAAATTCGTTGTTCAATTTAAAAACTTGTTTGCGGGTAGAATTTTTTCGCATCGCAAAAAATAATTTGGACAAACTGGCATATTCGAATAAGATTCAAGAGATAAAAAAAAATTCCAATAAAATGTAATCGATTTTTTTAGGCAAGTTAATGGAAAAAGTTTACACATTTTTTTCAAGCTGATCACGCTTCTGTAAAATAATGCTGGGTTACAATTTAAAAAAAAATCTTGGGCAATTTGACACTTTTTTAGGTACAATCTGTGTACCAACAGGACAAGATATATATTATTCTGTAATAACAGGACTTTTAATACGACTTAGAAAACGTATTTCGAATGAATAGGTAGAACCGCTCTAGCATTACCTGAAATTTACGGAAATGTTCTTATTGTACTTCGAGTTATGGGTAGCATCAAATATTGGTGGAACACCCTGTATATTGCTTTAGCTGCAGAATATTGTCAATTATTTAATCGCAAAGTCTCAACAAATGTGTGTCACTGGCTGAGAAAATACTCAATATTTTTCAAGATAAAGGTTTTTCTAAATCATCGGTAGTCAGATGTATTTCTGTTTCCATTTATATTATAAGTTTTGTTTCAAATTGCTTTTCTTGAACAGCACTCTGCCTCACGTGTTACTATGGAAGGTTTTTAGAGCCACGTAATCGGAATCCGTTTACATTTTTTATGTATATTGAAAAGGGCGTCATCGGAGATCCGTCAACTCCTTTTAAAAAGGCAAACTTTTATTTCTCTCAATACAAAATTTATTTGCTATAACAATATTATTTCCGAATAGAGTTTAGCTTTTTTTAGATATTATTTTAGAATCAGTTATAGGCGTTTTGTGCGCGGCTATTTTGAAATTTTTCAGATTTAATTTTGAGAGTATGCTTTGTGTCAAAATTGCACATTACCACCTTCGGATAAGTGTTTCCATTGTTTTGAGGTTCTATAAAAAATAAACAAGATTGGCCACAAAGTGCAATGTTTGGTTTGGATCGGAAAACTCAACTTGCTATTGAATACCGCAGTCATACTGTCCTAGAGTTTGTTGTCGGAGGAAGTGTTTACGGTTAGGTACAATTATACAGGGTGACTCAAAATTGGCGTCATTCTTTTTAAGGGGTGATAGAGGCTCCTTTAGGTAGTACGAGAAAAATATTGAACATTTTTTTGTCTAAAATTTCTAGAAGATATTAACAGTTGAAGATCGAATTTAAACTTTGTTATTAAGCATTATTTTGAAATTGTTCCATGTTTAATTGGTCGCATATTGGAATACTTAAGCATTCAAAAAGAAAAATTACGATTTTTGCTTCCAATTACGAAAAATTTTGATATCAAAAAAGTTCTGTTCTACAATTTTTGGATGAAAAGGCACAGCGGCAATCATGTTTTTTGTCATTAACAGATAGAGTTACAGGTGGATAACCCTTGTCAATAATAACAATAATTTGTCAAACTGTGACTTACTTTGAATTTCCTTTCACAAATTTGTGGATATGCGATTAGTTCAGGGAAAATGCTACAGTAACATAGCAGAAGCTGAAAGATCTCACGCCAACAAAGGACAAGGAAAGTGGTTCCAGGAAGATAGTGGACGACAATCGATGTTCGGGTTCCAGACACAGAGGAACAAGTATTGAACAAAATCGAATCAGGGCTTTCCAGGGGCACTCAGAGCACAATAACTGACACTTTCCGAGGCACCAAATAAATACCGGATACATTCCTACCACGTTTGTACGATACACACAGTACAAGGAGATCCAAATGGAGCACGAGTTAATTAACTGAATACGAGAAGCTGCTTGATAAGAGTGGATAATAAGGAGATTACACAGGCACTAGCTTGTTTGGAGTTAACCATTCAAATGCTTGGTGCTGTATGGATTATTTATGTAAACACCAAACCCCGCAGAATTCGAGGTTATGAGAACAGGTAGACATTTCGAAAGTTCTTTGCGTCATTCAACGATTCCTGTTGAGTTGACCGTTTACCCTTATCTATCTTATTGTCACTCTGTGTAATTCCATGGTTACCGGAGTTTTAAATAATTACGGAGCAACAGGTATTTGCACAATGTTAATTAGGCAGATTACCTTGAAGACATTGCTGCCGTACCTCTAATATAGTTTTTTTCAAATTTCTCAGTTTTTAATAACAATTAATTTCTTTTACTATTTTTTCTATACTCCTATAACAGCGCCAGACACACCTTCAGAGGAATGATGCCAATTTTGAATCACCCTGTATGGTCACTTGTGCCGACTGTACTATTAAAACAATACGTTGTATGGTTTCTGGTAGGATCGGCATGATTAATCTATAAAAAGCCAGAGCACAAACGAGCGTTTAGTTATTAAGTTTCACGTTAACGTCCATTCTATAAGCTTATTAAGAGAGAAAAAACTTATTATGAAGACATTAAGAGTGCAATTCTAAAAATATTGTATTAAATTGAGAAATAAAGTTTTTTTCAAAGAGAAGAAAAAGTCTGTTTTTCAAAGAAAACCAGACTTTTCCAATGAATCAATAAAATTGTATAACATTTTTGTATATACATATTTCCGTTAGCACGAATACTTTTAGTATACAATACAATACATAATCACGTAGCAAGCAAGGATGGGAAGTTGCTGGTAGCATGAGGTAAATATTTAACGTTATTTTTAATATAAATTTTATTTTCTCTACTTGTGATATTCCTTCCCACCGAGTACAATCTCATAGCTCTATTTTTAACACTTCCGGAACATCTAAATAAGTGAAATTTGTTGCACAATACGGAAAGTATTGCTATTGTCTACTTGAATGCAGCTAAAACGCAGTATACCGCACCTATTTTGAATTTAAATCAATGCCAATATCGCATTGCTTGTGCAGGAAACTAGACTTTAGTTAATTTAAAAATAAACATATTTACGGAAACTCATACAAACCTTTAAAAATTCTATACTTATATATTACTAAAGATCGTACAATTAGAGTTATTTTACCGCACACTGAAGATATATTTAAATGGTCATTCGTAAAAGGTAAAAGCACTCTAACAAGTGCTAATATGTCTTGACCGCATTCAATCCTCTGTGCTCTCTTTGGTTAACAGCCATCGGAGTGCGGCAAATTACGGTATCTCGTCATTGTTAGGTACATAATAATTAGCTATTTTCATAAGTGAGAAAAGTACATTCCAGCGGATTCATTGGGCACGAAAAACATCAGTGTACTGCATCCTGTGAGGATATCCAATAAAGTAGACTTTAGTATTTATGATAAAAAATAATCTTTTAGAAATCCGTCCACGCTCTTTAGGTTATAGTTTTCAACAAACATGCAAGAACCGTACAAACTACATTACAGTTAAATTAAAGTAACAAAGAAAAATTGGGCAATCGGTTCTTATTTAGCACCGTATTTTGCGTTACTTATACCATGACCAACTAAATCTTTAAAAATTAAATTTTTGACTTAGGAAGTCCTACTGGTCATACGTAAAATTCTAGGAAAAATCATCACAAAGAATCAATTTTTAATAATTATACGGTAATGTGTTAGAATTTCCATTTTAATATCTTCAATGCCTTTACATATGGTCTTTTATATATGGTTACAGTGGTCATTTCTATAATTCAATAATGGCTTTTCCAAAGATATATGTGCTCATAAGAACGCTGCAACTAATAGAACTTAAACAATTAATTTAAGTCATAAAGTTAATAAAAAGTCGTGATAAAAATTTCTTCTTTCTTGCTGTGGGAATAGAAAAAGATATCTTCAAGCCGATTCGTTTGACAGTTTCATGGCAGTCAGACTGGCAAAACTTTTCAAAAGTGTCTTGATACAAAAACTAGCAGAACTTTTTATTTGGTTGCCGAAATCAACTTATTTTTTGTTGATTTGATGACCGAATCGTTTTTGAACAATTTTGGGTTCTGTTGCGCAAAAAAATGATTTCTGTTTTTTTTTTATATTTAACAAGTTGATACATTAACTGGAAAGGTCGTAGTAAACAATAATGTCCTTTCCCAAAATTATTTTTAAGAACTTTACCATCAATAGCTGAGAGATCGGACATCTTTAAAGGCCTTAAAGACTTTAAAGTTACGTTGATTGTACGCTTTATTCATAAAACAGGAAAAAATCACTAAAATCCCCATTTGTATAATTTATGTACACTACAATTGGTATATTGATACCCTAGTATGATGTTGTTGTTATTCTATAAGGTTTTGGGTTTGGAAAATGAGGTTTTGCCTCGCAAGACTGGTTTTGATCCAGAAAATTGGAGAAATATTTAAAAGTAGGAATTTTGTCGTAACATTAGCCAGCAATTTACGAGGACGAAAAGTAGACACAAACAGGTAGAGACTGGGTAGAACGTTTTGCAAATTTCGCTTCATAAATGTATTCCACTTAGCAATTTAAAACATATTTTTGGTAGCCGCTGAATCTGTAAAAATAGCTTTTAAACAAAACATTGCTTCCTGTAAAATTAACTAAACAAAACGCATTGTTTTTTTTTTAAATTGAAAAACCAATTGAATCAAAATATGATCTTACCGAACGTGAAGTAATCATTAAAAACGTGCATTTCTGCCTAACAACACGTTCTTCATTGATACATTTGATCAGGAATGGGAATACATATCATTTAATTGACCATGAATTGAAAAACATTCATTCATTGAATCAACATGTTGATTGAATCAAGATGGTTAAACTCGTAATGAGAGTTTCACACATTTAAAAGAATAAATAGATTCGTTGCTCCCTATCAAAGTTAAGACATCGATATTTTACTTTCTTAACTCGTAATATCCACCGAAATAATATGACTACAAAAAGTTTATTTAAAGAAACCAGAATAAATATTACTTAAACTAAATTACTAGAATCCATGCTTTACAAGCGACAATTTCAAAATCAGTTTCTTGTTAATGTTTTACTTGAGGTCACCAAAAATTTGCTGGATCCGTAAAATAACAAAAAACCTATTTAACATATTTGTTCAATATGCGGACATTTTTATTAATATATTTGATTTATATGCAATATTTTAGATTTTCCAGCATCTTATCAACCTGAATTTATAGGAAACATTAACAATGAGTAACGAAAAGTTTGGAATTTTATCACCCTTTCTATTCAAATCTGCTATGCATTAAAACAGAAACAAACGATATCTGGCTTCATACTCTCAAAGGAACATACTTCATTCATTTCACAAAAACGACAACAGCAAAACAGAATTTAAACGATAATTCACATACAAAGAGCTTTTATTTCCAAAACGTAGAAGCTTAATCAGACAGTTTCCAGCAAAACTCCAACAAACAAATAAAATAATTAAGTGGAAGAAGTAAAGCCTCAGGGATACATTACAGTTCATCAGTATTTTCAACGAACAGCCTTTTGGGCACCGAGAGTCGTATTCATTTTTCGACGGCTTTCGCGGTGCAAGAGAAAGGTTTTAATGAAGAGGGAAACTCTCTGAGAATACGGAAAAACTCCATTAAAGGCACAATTTAAGGAAAGTTTTAGCCACATGGGGTTTATAGAATTATTTATTGTCAAAGGTTAGAACTGATTTGTATACATACAACTTCTCGAAAGGGAAGTTAATTAATTAATCATTGATATGTTTTAGAAATTACGAATACATGTAAATAACATGCTTCAAACTGATTGAAAGTTCACCGTTAGGTTTGTTTTCAACTCAAAGCTGTTTTTTTTATTTTTAGTGAAGAACATTAATTGATAATCAAAAAAATTGATATCGCGTTTATTAATTTATTTTCTTGATATAAATTCGATAATATTATCTTAATTTCTATCTTTTAAATTGATTTAAAGGTGGTTTTCAAGAAATATATGCCAGCTAAAGCTCAAAATTCTAAATGGAGATCCTGTACACATTAACTTTGGCAAAATTGCATTTTCATGTTAATATCAAATACTTTTATAGAAAAATATATGCAGATAAATCTCTTACATTCTGCACTGCTTCCTACACCAAGTTACATAGAAAATTGTCTGTTTTAAAAATCAATTTGCTCTTCTGGGGAAAGGTAGGAAAACATTTCCTTATTTTTATTTAAAGTTTTATGTCAGTGAGCATGAAAAGAGAAATGGTTGCACAAATAAGTTTTGAACTGGAAAGCCCCAAAGCGATGGAAAATATCTTTAAGGTGGTAAAGGTTTTAATAGCAAAGTTTCTCTTCCTCTGGAATGGGAAACAAATACCGAGCAAACTAAACCGCAACTGTAATTGTAATTCACCCAGGAGTTTGCTGAAAACAATGAAATGAGATTTACAAGTTTATACAATACACTGTCCGTACGGATTTGTTTTCAAGTGAAAACGAAATATGACACAAACAAATAAATAAGTTGACTGAACTTATTGCCGCTATAATAGATAAACATAAAAATATGTTTAAAAAAATAACGTTTTTGTCACACGATCAAGTGTTATTGCTATTTAACTCGGTAGTACGTTACTAATAAATTACAAAAATTGCGAATGGTTAACTATAATTTTCAGATTTATTTAGCTTTGGTGGATACGTATGGTGAGATTTAAGAGAAATTTTACATAACATATGAAATGTTTGCGGCTTAGTTAAAAATATTCATAAAATAGCTCTGTGTTCATGAAAATTATATCGGTCATTATTATCTCCTCGGTTGCAGCAAATTCGTACTCGTTTTCTGGCGGTTTCAATCGTTCCTCGCTCAACATCTTTTCCAAACTCGGTATTTACTTTTTAGTGCCAATTGTCAATGCGATATTTATTAACTAATCTTGTTTATTTAATAATAAACGCGCAATAGTTTACGTTCACAATGTCAGTAGCTGCTTCTTTCCTCAAAAATCTGGTATTACGTTAAATCCAAAAATGTACAAAAAAATAAAAAAGGAAAGAAATGGTAGTAATAATAGTATTTATGACAAAATCAAAAGGTGAGAAAATTTACCTAAGGTTATAATAGTAAAGCTCTTGACATCAACAAAGAAAGAAAACCATTGAGATCTTTTATGAAGAATTACACACGATCGCGATAATCGCGATCAGGGAAGACAGTAGGTTCAGAACTCTTGAATAACGTAGCACAAATATTTAGCTAAAATGTAGGGAATAAGATTGGATACCACTGAAAAATTTTTGCGCTGTACATAAAAAATATACAATACACTTTTCCAAGACTGCACTAAATACAAACGTTAGGTCAAAGGTGGTCAATATGTGTCTGGTGGAAAACACCGAAACGTTTTTTTAAATTGATGAATGAACAATAAATAAATGACTGAAGAACCCAGGATTTTATTTTAATTTTGATGCTGAATAAAGTTATCATAAAAACGTTATAACAGTAAAAACTTAAAAAAGGTATAACAGTAATCATAGATAACAATGTGAAACTAAACCCCCACTCCAGATAAAAGACAGATTTGTATTTTATTGGTAGACAAATTGTAGCAAAAAAAATCTAATAAGAAAAAAATGCTACAGATAATGGAACACCTTGAAAAATTGTCTAAGTCGCGAGTCAATAAAACATCTGGGCTCACACTTGGGTTAATAGACCTCTCAGGGTAAAAAAAAAGAATCTCTTATGAGATTCACGAATGGGAATCAAGAAAAGACGGATTTACACACAAGAGATCCACTAGAATAAAGTCCATAATTCGACAATTAAATAGATTCGAAAAAGGATTCTGCACCGGGATGAAAAAAGTTTTGCACGGCGCCCGACTAAATTAAACGTAATGAACGCAAATTAATAAAATTTCGAAAAAGGCCTCAAATCATTTTTCAAAATCAAAAAAACAGGCAGAGAACAAATAAGACGGAACAAGCTATTTAGCACAAGAAATAAGACTTTTGAATTAAATGAGAACTTGGACATAAATGAGGAGACAGCAAATAAATTATAACATCTACCAACATTTGCAAAAGTTGGTGTTTAGTCGGTTTGAGAAAAACTATTCAACTATTGGTGCAATCTTTGGCATAAAATAAACAATACAAAAATAATAAAATTTGGATTTAATAAATTTTAAATATTTAACATTTCTGTACAATGCTCTGAGTATTACTATTAATTGAAATGCACACCTCATTACTATAGCTAGAATATAACTGTTATAGTTCTTTTAGTTAACGCAAAAGGTTTTCTTCTGAATTTACTTTCTGCCTGACTCTGAAATACCTTATTTTTCTGGTGTTGTTATAAAGAAATACAGGATTATTTACAATATTTTATCAAAGCAATAATTATCAAGCAATGAACCAAAGCATATAAAGGCGTCATTTTTTACGCTAATAATATACAGCCTAAGTAAATACTTGTAGATACATACTACTACTAGTATATTGCAGAAATGTCTTATTTAATTAAAAAATAATATTTGAACGTTTACCAATTTTTTGCATTTATATTATCTAATGATTTCTTCATTGACTCTAAAGAAGCTGTTAAAAAATATATTTTTACTTATTCATTTCTTGTCACTATGTCACTAGGCAGATAAATGAGAATGTTATTCGTTTTCTTATATTTTTGCATTTTTGTCAATTGTGCATTTCATTCCATATAAGTCATTACATTACAGATGCGCAAAACTCGAAACTACATTAATAAAATCGTTGACAAAGCACAAGAAAACTTCTTCACTAATAATGGCAGAAAATAAAACCTCACACTATAAGGGTCTCATTATCATTTGTCCAAGAATCTGTAGTTAACGACGTTACTTTTGTTAAACGGTCTGTAGGCTGTTTTCCTTTAGTGATTTCTTAGTCGCATATGTATACAGGGTTATTCAATAAAAATGGACAATCCGGAAACTAAAGATACTACATGTTAAATGGATGCCAATGGCGCAAGAATGCCTTACTCGAAAGCTGATTTTTTGTGCACATAGTGCATCCGCTTTCGCTTTTTTGCATTATTCTAAAAATAAATGAGTTAGGAATTTGAATTGGTGTGAAGATAGATTCATTTACATGGCGAATAAGATGTGTGTTGCAATTTTTGCGTTGCTCACAGACGGCGCTCCTTCCGCCCAATATTGCCGACATTAAAAGTGATGAGTTTTCACCAAACACCAGTCATTTCTACACAAATTTAGTATCCTTGTTTCATATCGATATTTCCGGCCGATTTCAAGAAAAATGGATTCAGCGTACACTAAAAACCTAATTTTATTTAAAAAAGATGGAGCCCTTTCACATTTTTTTGGCTAGTGCGTTTGGGCTAGTTTTCCAAATCTTTGAATGACTGTAGGAGCGTTATTGCTTGGGCACTCAGACCCGAATTTAAGGCTTTTTTATATTTAGAAGACATTTTTTGCGTATTTTTTATAAGAATTGTGGCAAAGAACACAAGTCGCTGTCAACGAAATCAGAGCCATTTCCAATATGTTGTTCGAAACTGTCCAAACTACTTTAAGTTATTATTAAAAATTGATTTTTTTATATTTAAAATATATAATTTGTCACATTTTTAGTTTCGTGTGTTATTAAAACCTAGTGTTCGTCAAATCCATTTATCTCAAGAACGGGACGGAATATCGGATAGGAAATGCTTGCTCTTTTAGATTTTGACCTGAGTATGATCTTACACTTATAAGGTGAAAAGTTACTAATTTAAACGTAGGCAATTTTAGTCGCAAGTAGCGCCCTTATAAGGAGCGCGAAATTTGCAAATGAACAACATTAACCCAACATTTAGTTCAAACGAGAGTGTGCACGCTAATTTAAGAAATAATTTCAAAAATATTCGTATAAAACAAGTCAACATACTAGGGCATGTTTTGAAACCACGTAAGATATGTTAGGTGCAAAAGGATTTAACAGCTAAGTCTAGTTTCCGCTCCAAATGGAAAATACAATGTAAGCAAACCTCTAAAAGTACAATAAACTCTAAAAGCCAGGAAATGCCTAATGGAGCTGCAGCAGGAATGGGTCTTGACAGAGTGTATAATCGCGGATATGTTTTGCGATTTCTTAAAATTCAAAGTATAATGCAGTATTTTTATAAATTAGAGTTTGTGTCCGTAGTTCATGTGTGTTGGAATAATTAAACAAAACAAAACTGGGAAAAGTTGACTGTATTTATGCTTTAAAAGCTTAATAATCAAAGACATTTTGAAAATCAACGCGGCTTAAAACTTAAGAACCCCAATTTTCCAGAACAGCAGAGAGCCATTTCTTCCTTTGTACGACCAGAACCGAGCATTATGTAGCTTCTAATAATTCTATAAAACTAAATTTAGGACTTGGATGCATCTAGCATGTTTTCGAGTCCTCACACGATGCTGCTAAAATTTTTGTAAATCGGCTGAATGACTACTGCTACAAATAAAATTAAAAGCGATCGTGGCCTAACTGTGCCGAAAAAATTCGGTCCAGCTTTAAAGGAAAAACGGATACGACAAGGAAATAGTCAATATGTGAGCCTTGTAATAGTTAAAACATAGCCGAAATGTTAACCTAAAACAATGTCGTTTTTGTACACAGCATAATGAAAACTCCACTATTCTCGTAACACTTTATATGCAGCTTTTTACTCTTTTTACGGTTGGTTCATTGCTAATTCACCTAATAGCCCGAGAGCACTTGCCGTGGGCTTCGAGCTAAATTAAGGGATTAACTACTATTGTTGTTAAAAAAACTTTTAATTTTGTGTTTTATACTAGTTATGTGTAAGTGAAAGCAACGGATTATAAATCCTGATTTGCCGAGTCGCACCTATAATATTGGCGATTATTACTGTAAAAGTCTTTCAATCAATTGTTTAAACTAGATTTTCTTCCTGTGATTCAACGATTTTAACAGTGTAACCTACTCCTTTAATCATCTGTATTACAAGGAGAACCAATAAAATTGTTTTTGTGTAAACACTAACCTGGAAACCAATCTGAATGCACGCAAGTTTAATTGTTACTACAATTTTAAAACGTGATTATACGAAAACCTCTGAATATCAAGAAACTGTTGTGGTAGTAACTAATCTAAAGATAATTGAACGCCCTTTAAAACGATGTCGCACCTTCTGATTTAAGATTCTAAGAGTGACCTCTAGGGGGTTGAAGCAAGGAGGCTCAAAATTTTCATTTAAAGTGTCCCTCTTACAAATAATATTGACGAGTCTTCCCGATTTCTCATATTTTCTACTGCAAGAAATATATTAAGGGTGGGCAGTTTTGAAATTGACACCTGGTATGTATTTACGTACTTTTCGTAGGATGGTTTAATTTTCTTAAATCTGTATGGGAGCAGTGGCTAAATAAAATTTGATTTTAGGTAGGTACATCGATTAACGAAAGTTAATCGTTCGATACGACTAACTCGCAAAATCCGCAAGACTGCGCCAATGAAGTTATTAGATTGGCAAAATTTGATTCTAAATAACTTGCATTTTATAGTTTTGACATTATTTTTAGTAATATTTAAACAAAATCAATGGATTAAAACACCGACCAATTGCGGCGAGGCTCATGAATTGATATAAAACTTCGTAGACTTTTGTTGAGGGAGCATTTTTCCATACTCGGGTGCCCAAATAAATCACTCGTGCTACGGTTATTTTATCGCGATGGTCAAATAAGTTTTCCGTTGTATCGCAACATATTTGACTAAAGTTTTACTTCAACGATTGGAAACACTTAAATTGAAACACGAACCGATTTGGCCAAATAAGAACAAAATCCATCATTGATGGTGCAACGCGCGTTATTTGGTATCTAAGTGTCTATAGGAAGACATTTTACTGGCATAAACTAATTTAATAAAGCAATCGCTTATTTAATCTTGATCAAAATTGCTAAAGCTCGATGACATTATTTACATTTAGTCTGTACTTTGTAAAATCTATTATTTTCAAATAATATCCTTTTAACAGAGTTCTTAGTAGAATAGAAGCATAAGCCCGGAAAGATAAATAAGAAGTTAAAATCGTTTCCAATATCATTAAAGTGGAAAGCTCAATGGAAGAGAAAATTACGATTTTCTAATAATGGCGGCTTTTTAACAAGTTTCTTTAGAAAGCTTTTAGCAAAATATACTTTCTGCGGGCTTATATAGCATTATCGGTAATAGAAAATCTAAGAGCGAAAGATATACCTTCGAAACCAAATACGATTTTTACAAAATTTATTTCATTGCGTGATTTAAATCGTGCGTGATTTAGTCGAGCCCCCGGCTGATTTAAATGAAGTTTGCCATTAAATCGTGCCACTGACTGTTGGTGTATAAAATCAAAATGCAACACTAAAATATAGGTAGCACAACCTTATTTGCATTAACACCATTGCAGCAAATTTCGAACGAAACAAAACTGTTAAAACAGAATTTATTGCGCCAATCTCGCATTACATGCGACATACAATATGGCAGTTGCCACACCCTTTTGTAACTGCACAGACGTTCTAATAAATTTACATGACAAATTGTTATTCTAATTGCTGTTATCACTTTGTTTAATTAGGGTGTGCACCATTTTCCATACCAAACACGATTGAAACTTGACAAAGCTTATGCTTTTCAGAACATATCAGACTAATATTTTTAGTCCGAACAAGGGCGAGAATCGTTAGATTGTTGGGTGTGATAGCAAAACTTCGGAATTAATACCTATTTATTTGGAGCAGCTTCTTTAGTTACTACTACAACAGTTAGTACTACAATTATTTTTCAGAAGGGATTTTATTTGACGGAAATTAAATTGAAAGTGCTTTGAGATAAGTTATTATACAGGGTGATCCGTAAATATGTTAAAATATTTTAACAGCGTGTTCTTCTAGTCATTTTAGAGGGGGTCTCCTGATAATTTTGGGGGTTTTGTTGTTGAGTTATTTGATTTCCAAAATTGCGGAAAATATTAGTTTTTGTTGTTTTTATTTAACGGTTAAACATGGAAACTTCAGTTTTGGTATACATTTTAAGCTAATTGAGGGCCATTTTATGATGGTGTTGCGTGGTTCAGTTTGCTTTTATACAGGGTAGAAATGTGGAACACCTACTTTTGTTTTGTTCACTTTTGTTCAAAACTTTTTTGTGTGCATCTAAACTTTTTTCGAGATAATCTTTTTTATTACTACAAGTTATTTAGCAACGTTATTATCTCTTCGTGTTTTCTCCGAGGACCACTAGTTTGCCCGCAAAAAAAATCGTTTTCTATCCCGTTCTCAAAATGTGTAAATAATTAAGTTATTTTTTTTACATCTAATAACTTCTTCATATAACAATTTTGATACGCATTATTAGTTGATTACTAACAACCCAAATTTATTTTTTAACTTGTGTATTTTTGTTCAGATTACAATTATTAAGTTTTAATAAATTTTACTTAAATAAAAACATGGTAACAATATGCGCAACGATATAGACAAACAAAATTAAATTTAAATAACCATTCTAATGTTAATTTAGCAGCAGTGAAAATTGGTCACCTTGATATTCTCGGCATAAGTCTGGCAGTCTTTTATTGCATTAAAATTTACAGACCGTAAAGTTTGCACTGAAGTTCTTATTTCATTAGAAATATTAAATATTATTTCCTAAAGTTCTTCGATTGGATTGACTTCTGTTGAAAATACCGTATTTTTTAAATGGTCCCAGAAGTAAAAGTCAAGCGCGTTTAGATCGGGATATCTAGGAGGCGAGTTTCCAATCCAACGGCCTGGGAAGTTTTGATCAAGCCAAAACGATTTAATTTTTTTGCGGGCAAACTAGTGCCCTTAAGAAAAAACAATAAGAGATAAAAAAAGTTTCTAAATAACTTGTTGCAATAAAAAAGATTATCTCGAAAAAAGTTTAGGTGCACACAAAAAAGTTTTGAACAAAAGTGAACAAAACAAAAACAGGGATTCCCCATTTCTAGTCGGTATAAAAGTAAACTGAATTACGAAACACTACCATAGAATGGCATTCAATTAGCTTATGATGTGTACCAAAATTTTAACCAAGTTTTAAAGAAAAACAACAAAAACTAATGTTTTTCGCTATTTTGGAAATCAAATATCACAAAAGTGAGTCCTCAAATAAAAAAGATTCTGAGGAAGACCCCCTCTAAGATGACTAGAAGAACACGCTGTAAAAATATTTTAACATATTTGCGGAACACCCTGTATATCGATGTTTCGAATATCAACACAGAACTCACACGGTTATTTTTGCAAATGTTACTGGTATTATTTGACGCGCTTATGTAAATGAAAACATTACTTTTGTATATATTTGTAACAAATTATTGATCTTTGTAACTAATGGACAAAAATTAGTAGATAAACCAAAACGGACCAACTACGGACATTTGAGAATATAGTAATATCGGTGTTATGAAGGATTTATTTACATTTCCATAAAGAAGTAAAAAATAACTTTCATTGTCCATTTGAAAACTTTGCATTTTCAATAATTTTCGAAAATTCTAGCATTGGGAGAACTGACGAAAATGCTTTGTGAGAGGGAAATAAGATGAATAAAAAGCAACATTACGAATGTACATTTTATTTAATTATAACTCAAAAGTAAAAAGAATTAGTTAAAGCCAAATATTTTCTGAAAGCACACCCAAGTATTGTTTTCGATACATTCGAATAACTAAAAGAATCGAAGACGTTACATTCACACTACAAATACTTTCAAAAGGTCTTCTTCCAAGAAAGCCTCTGTTCTCAACGACTCCCAAGTGGTTTTTAAATAATATCTGTCTAAAATAGAATATACTTACGCAAGTGGTATAAACTTCAGCATTCTTGCAAACTTTTATCTTTTTCTCTGGATATACGGTTTGACAATCCGACTGTGGCCACGGGATTCACTTCATTCGAATAAAACTTTTCCGAGTTTTTAAAACAGAAAGTGAAGCTTAGTTTTCCAAATAGCTGAATGTTGTTGTTATTCTTACTAATATTGGGTTTTATTTGAATATTTATATTAAACAAACTATTGTTTCATATATGAAAGTTGTTCATTATATGAAAGTGTCGAGCCTGGAGGGCTCGGTACAATAAACGCACTAAAAAGCTTTAAAATTTTGTTTTCAAACGATATCCTCGCTGAATGGATAATAAAGATGCACGTATTCGAGCTAGCAGATTTGAATAACAATATCTGAGCTATTAGTGGCTCAAGATTACTGAGCGAAAATAACTCGAAATTCGTTGCAATCTGCCCGCGTTCATTCTGATGCACTATTCTAAAGATGAGAGGTGTTATCGGATTATAATTTAATTAAATGTGATTATCGTAATTGCGAGCGATATTGAGACGGCATTAAGTTCGTTAACTTAAATCCGGAACTGAATAATTTTAACTTGTTTTTGCGTGACATGTGCAGATAATATGTAGTGCACACACCCTGAATAAAGGGAAACTTTTAGCCCAACATTTTCGCATTAAACTAATAAACACATAACCAAATGTGGTGGTTACGTTTTAATTAGTTTAATGTGGTGGTGTGCGTGGAACTACTTAAAATAAAAATTTGGAAACGATTATTTTGTCCGCAAAGTATAGGCTGTATCTTGTAAAAGGCGTTTGATGAAGAAGGGGTTTTATTTTAACACGTATTCTAGAGCCGAAGATAACCCAAGTTTCTGTATAAACGATTGCCCAAAAATGCTTCGGTGCGAATTTACAGGGTGTTGAAATTTACTTTTAAAAACGCAAAATAATACATTTCTTCAAAACCCTATGAAAGTAATTTGTTAATTTTTGCCAGTGTCGTGCGTACCTGCACGCTGCCGAATTTTTTCAATAAGAAAATGGTACACCACTGTATTTTTAATTTTTGCTATTATTTTTTTAAATTTTTTCTTGAATTTCAAATAAAAAATATTTCTTGCATTTGTTGGCTACGACATACGGTTAGGTTTATAAAGTCAGATTTGTGGTAGGTGAACTAAAAAGGACCCATGTCGCCTAGTATGTACTGACGTCAGCCCAATCGGAAGATTTGTTGAATATAATAGACCTAATTTTGAGAGAATATTTTATAGCCTAAACTTGTTAAAAATGTACTCACAAAGATCCGAAAATGCTCGCTCGCGGATTTACCGAGCATTAAATTTATCAAGTCTTCTTCTAAAACGTTAAAAAATAGCCAAGAATTATGCCTTGCCGGCGGATAATGCGGTTCAATTAAATTGTAGCCCAGAACCCCCAGCCAAACATTAACGCTCCATTCTGACTGAAACGAGTACGCTTTTATTACATGATGTTTTCTGTTACTCCACAAATTGTGGTAAAGAAAATGTATTACGGCACAGATTATAAATTTTTTAAGAAATACTCTTTTCCATAAAACCATTCATTAAATTATTATTGCAGTACGAGATGGGACGATTGGAAATTGACGTTATTTGACTAAAAAAGTTGATTGGGCTTATTTATGGACAAAGTGAGTTATTTGCGATAAAACTCAGGTATTTACCAACAACGTTTTTATTTATTAAATTTTAAAGTTTATCGACTGTAAAGACCGGTAAATCTATGGTACGCCTTTGAGGTCGGGTAACTCCCTTATCAGTTACGTTAGAATCCGAGTTCAAATGGGTTTGGGGACGAAAACGTTCGAAGGAATTGTAAAATTGTAATTGGCGGGCCAAAATGCAAGATAACATTACACTTTCAAAACATAGCAGATCTTGGAGATGAGGTTCAAAAATTACGCCAACACACATCAGGCGAATCAGACCAACTGGATATAGGAACGTGAGGAAGTGTAAAAATAACACAAATTTACACATATAAAAATTTACTTTTTAAAATAGCTCAGAATCATGCTTGCTCAACAGGAACTAAGTGTATAATATTATTTTTAAATTATTTATTGATAAGCATATATTGGAAATCACTTCAAGGCTACTTAGTAGTTCTTAAATGTTTAAAACTGTACTAATTAACATTCCACTCTAAGTATCTAAAAGTTTCGCACCATTCAAAAGAGTGACGGCTGACATCCAAATCGCCCCAATTGGCTTTCCCGTGTCTAAAGCTATTTATTTGCTCATTGCCTCCAAAATTTTCGCCCACGTTTTGCCCTGTTAGATCTTAAAATAGCCATCCCACTACTTGATTTAGAAAATGTGCCTATGTGTCTGCTGGGAATACTAAAAATGTCAACTCAATTTTTGTTGTTTCATTCATTCATTCCACAAGACTCATTATTTTTGGCATTGCTAAGTTTCGGAACTGGTGTTTTTCACTAAAATTTAAAATGATTGATAAATAAACAATGATTTATATACAAATAGAAGCCCGCTTAAACTGTATGTACCCTTTTAAATAAAAGGCGTAATTGCACTAGGTAACGGAGAGACTCCATCTAAATGAAAATTAAATTAATTAGCAAACTATGCACACATAAGATTCTCGGTCTTTAATTTAATGAAAGTCAGTCATATTTTCTGAACCGTGAGGAAGCAAGTCTTTATTAACATTTTAATAATAAGCCTGCAATAGAACAAAAGCCAGCAAAACAGAATGTGCTCCTAGTCGTATTGTACGGTTCAGTCCTGGCGAAGTTCCTGCAGCACTATTTGATGGATGTATTACTGAAAAATAAAATAGAGTTAAGAAGCAGCACAAAATAAAACCGTTTTGCTTTTACTTCTTAAACTGTTTTGAATGAACCTGTCTTTTGTATGCGTTTTATAACTAGCTGGTTTAAAGGGGTTCAGAAATAGTTTCTCCTGGACCATGCGAATAAGCGCATGTACTTTTTAATCATAGACATTTATACGTTTCCAGAGAAAAGGGATTAAATGTAACAGAATCAGGTTTAGAAGCTAAGACGGCTGTTACGTTGGATGTGGTTGTGTGTCTTTTTTTAGTGGTAGGAGCTCGGGTTTGTACGCATAATAAACTATTAGGCTTTATGAATACAGTTACATTTCATAAGAGTTTGCACAGTTTGTCAGTGCTCTTCAGCCAATTACAAAGTTGTTTGATTTTTTAAAGCGCGCACATACGAGCGTCATGGCCTCCGATCGAAGATTTTCATTAATTACAAGTCATTGTGCAATAGAAAAAAATAGCTTTTAAATAAAAAATTCAACTGAAAATTGAAAAACATCTACTGGGAAAAGTTGGTGTAGAAATGGATGGGACCAATGCATGGTTAACTCATCAAAAATGTTCTGATATTCACGATGCCATTTTGCATGTACATTATTTTCCCAATGTTTCCTCCTTTTTATAACTAAATATTTCAAGGCATTGTTCTGATAAGCATCAAAGATATGGCTTCCATTTTTCGACGCTTGTGTACAAGTCGAGTTTCGCCGAATGAGAATTGCCAACGATCACGTTTTATAAAACGATCTCCGATATGAAAGGAACGTTGGGCTAGAGAAAGATCTCAATTTTAGGGAGCATGAGCCGAGTCTTGATTTCAGATTCGTTTCAGATACGATTGACAGTCTAAAGCTTTAATTCATTATTTTTCTTATCATGCCATCTTCATTAACGACCACTTCTTTAAACGCTTTTTCATCTTTTGAAACGTGAATTATTTATACCACACTAAGATCATTTCAATATCCCATACTTCTGAAACAAAGTTTTTCCCTTACGGTCTTTTGTCTCTCGGTACTTCTTCGTCTTCCATAAGCTATACAACCCTGTTAGTCGTTTCAAAGTACCTGGCCAGACAAGCATTTTCTTTTATTTTTAAACGGGTCTCATCTATCTCAATTTATTTCTGCTCTTCCCACTTCGTTTTCACTTGTGTCCTCTTCAGTCCAGAAATTTTAATTATAGGCGTGCAAAGCCATATTGCATATGCCTGCAATCCTTCACGGATTTTATGTCTTTTGTAAATTTTCTACCCCAGATATCTCTAAAAACTTTGATCTGATTCCACTCAATTTCTTTTTTTGTGAAATCTGGAGCTGTATTTCTTAAGTGCTATCCAGAATATGTCTATTCAGACTTGACAAAGGTCATTTTGTTTTAAAATGAAGTTGAAGGGGTTGGTCAAAGACCTTGGTAGGACCTTTCTCAACTAGCTGGTATCTTTGTAGTGTAAATAATATGTTCCCTACAGGAGTTCCTTTCAACTTTGATTGAGTATCCATTTCTTGATTGTTTCTCACTCTGTCCGTATTATATCTATTTGGTTTTAGCATACATTTTTATTATAGTGTCAGTCCGCACCTTAATTTATTCCTTACTGCATTTTAAGATACTTATTGCTTGTTACAATGTGGAGAAGCTGAATGTGTTAAACGCTTTTTGGAGCTCTTATTAAAACTCTCTGTATTGTGATTTAATTCAGCAGTAAAAAGTTAAATAAGTAGTGTTTTCTACAGATGCAGAATTTTAAATGCTCAACATGTGGACTACATTAATACACTGAAATTAAACTGATGCTTCCTTTATTCAATTAGGGGTTTTCATCAATTTTCGGGTTCAATTTAACCAATTAATTTACTCGATTTACATTTTATTATTTGCTAGGTACATTGCTAGTATACGATCAGTAAAAATTCAGAAACACATAAATATTTTATTTTCTTAAAAGAGGTAAATATCAAAGATAATTTTAACATTTACATATATTCTGCAAACGTCGGTAAATCGTAAAAATGCAAGTTACCTCGAGCGGGAACCGGGTGTCGAACGCTTTCCAATTCCAATTCAGCTACCTCGCGATAAATGGACGAAATTTGAGCAACGCACTGAAGTACCAATCTTCCATCGTCAAAATGTATAAAAGATAATTGGAGTTCTAATTGCAAATCGCTCCAGTCACGTACATTGGCTCGTCTCAAGACTGCTGATTCGCTTTGATGTACCTGCAATAGAAAAAGGCTGGTACAAAAAGTGATGGAGAAGATAAGTTGGATATTTATTAAAGAAAAGCTCTCGCAGCTTATACATTAAGAAATAGCTGGTTTTTCTAATTTACTTAAAAACATTTTATATTATCCACATGCTCAGCCTGAAAGTAATTAGGTAATACAGAAGAAAATAAATAAACTTTAGTACTATAAGTATAGAAACATTGATTACACTTAGCTTAATGCCCATAACTAACTCCTTTAGTTGACTTGAGCTCAATACTCGCGCCGACAATTAAAATACTTTAATTCTTTAGCGATGGTAATTTAATTTTTCCTAATCATTTAAAAATAAAAGTCAATGAGTAAATTAAATCCATGTTAATTGCAAGTAGATTTTCTTGAACAAATCTGCCCATTAAAGTTGACTTAAGCTGAAATTGTGCTAAAATTCGATAGAATGGCCATTCGAAAGCTGGTTTGCTATTTTAAAAACTGTACAACTTTGCAGTTGGTTGCACAGTCAAATTTTCATCAACTGTTATATTGTTAATGTACACTGAGTTTTATCTGATGGCTAGTAGATGAATTTCATAAACTTTATCAGAAGCCAAATATTCTGAATGAAGAAACAATTGCAGTTTTGTGAACTCAAATATCAACAAATTAGGGTTTATCAAATTATTGAACTTTTGTACAAGGGGAACATTTCTAAGGAAGTTCACTGAAAGTTACTTGTCTTGAATCTTTATATCTACCTTTGGTTGCAAGTCAGTTGTGCTAAATGAAAGAGAAAACTGATACAAATTGTCGAAAAGAAAGTTTGGGAATAAGGGTGAGCAGAAAGAAACCAGAATCAGAAACATACAAAATAAGACACAACATGGTGGTTTACTTTAGTTCATACTAAATTTTGTTGAAATTTGAAATTAATTTTCATTTTATTGTGATAATTCTATACAGCCATAACTGTTAAAAAATGCAGTTTTTTGTTTTTACAATCATTGTTTTTACAGTCATTGACCCAAAAAAAATTAATAGCTTCAGTGTTAAAGACAAAACTTATATGATAATATATCCTGATAATAAAACCAATAATTTTTTTATTGCACCCTTAAACAGGTTGTCCAGGATAAGGATACATTGCATGGAGATGTCTGAAACCGTTAAAGATACGAAGTCGGTTAAATGAACAAAAAATTGGGAAATTAGAGGGCCAAATTTTGTAACTTTTTGTATATTTGTCTACTTATGTGACTTATATTGAACAAATGATTATCTATTAAAAATATATTTACATTTTTTAATATTTCCACAACTTTTTTCAAAATGGAACTTACAAGCCTCGTAACGTTTTCGGAATAACCCATGAAAGCGACGAATTTTGTTACAACTTTGTTTATTACTTGTTTACCTGTAAATCGTAGTGTATTTTGGCAAAAAAATGTTTCACTCGACAAAGAATTTAGTACAAAGTAGTAGAAAACCGAGCATGTCTCGAGTAGGTACTAATAATCATCAGACGGGTCAAATAAAAATGTCAAAGCTTCTATGAGAGAGAACAGTAAAAGTAAAGGCTTGCTATGTTGCGAACTGTCTGTTTTTCAAAAGAAGAATCACCAAAATCAGGCGGCAATTATTTTTCTGTAAACAATGAAGCAGGACAACCTAAAGGTGTCCGCTTTACCTCATACCAAAGGAATTAACTGGAGTCTCATAGGTGACTCAATAAAAGGACAGCAACTCACTGAGTCTCACAAGAGAAGTTTATACGAGGATTAGATCATTTAATTTGGTTCAAAATTCGAACAGTGAAATATGTTAAACGGACAGAGGACAAAGTTGAATTTGAACATTGGTTAGGAACAAGTTGCAAGGCGTTTTCTTGGGGAATGTAGCTGCATACCGATAGCAAAATTAGTTAAATATACACTGAACCATGGAATTAATATGACATCTAATTTATAAATAAAAATTCATACAGTATATAGCTACTTTTCATAAAAGTCTTCTGATCATTATTCGGCTTTACAACTTTTAATGACGGCCCTGGAAAAAGTAAAGTGAATAAGTATACTCAAGCACCAAGAAGTTCAGTGGATAATACTACTTTCTCTTTTGACTATTTCATCTGTTTCAACAAACTTCAAACAGCTCACAAAATATATTTTGTCAAATAGATTGTACCTAGTACACCTTGTAAAACAACCACAAACGCTCTAATTAAAGTTAGCCGGAAAAGTGAACCCCGATTCGGCATTTACTTTAACGCATACGTAAAAAGAAAATAACTTTTAGTCAATTGTGGGGCGTGCAAGTTGTCTAGGAGCAAAGGATTTTAATTACATATGTAATATATAATAAGTATAAAGTGTATTTTCTTTTGTCAGGAGATATTTAAGGTTTTGTTTTGTGATTTGCTATTACACTTGGCTCGTTTCGTATGTTTTAAATATTAAGTTGATTTAAATTTACAATGTAATCTTTTTAAAAATTGTCATTAACAAAAATTGAAACTTTTCTGACTTCAAAAGGATTTACACCACAGCAAAAGCAAACATTTTTCATTTACATATTTAACTACTGGATCTGAATTGAAACCAGCAAATTTATGTGGATGATATTTTCAATAAACACTTTAGCAATAAAAAAATTACAAAATGAAAAAGATTCACCAACAAGTTCGACGATTTGTTGAACAACTGCGGTCATTTTTTTCTGATTATTTTACCTGTATTTTGGTGTAATATTTTGTCCGCTGTTGCGCTTCATTTTTCTGTTCTTTTACATATTTATATTATTCTTCTGTTTCATAGGATGTGACATGTGGTTACGTGTGCAAGCATATTAACTAAACATGCGTTGTATGACTCTCTCTCTTTTAAAATATCTGTTTAAATAATAATTCTTTTCAACGCATTTGCTTTTGGTATCTTATTTAATAGAAGAAGATATAATAATACTTGCACTGAACTAAACTCTTTATTAAGTCGCTACGATTCGATTCGCTCCAATTTAATTCGCTACGAAAAGCTTTTATGATAGCAAACTTGAAAACTTTTACAAATTTCTATGGAAAAAGAATGTAGATAATTAAAAACTTCATGGTAAATTGTATTCATTATCACCATTAATTATTATTTTTGTCCAAATGGATCTACATCACTTTCAAAGAAAACGACTTGCCCATTGGCATTAATGGTTAGGTTTCAAATATGTATTCTATTTGCAGTGATAATAATTTAGCCTGTCGTGTTTGCTACTATTATAGTCCAACCAACTATGAACATTGAAGTCAACCAATTAAATAATTTTTATTTAAATTTAGCCTGAACTGATCAAATGGAACTTGTATTGAAAGTCAAACCGTTAGCTCACAAAGCTAGCTGTAAATGCTGAGCACGGTCCCTAACAACACTTGACTGCTTTGCGAGAAAGCAAATCTAACGAACTGGCAGAGAAAAGTAATTTATATTCCAATAATGATTAATTTCAGTTAGGCAGCTTTCCTTAACTGAGAAAATTCAATCGTGTAAGTTGTTATTGCATGAATTGAAAAGTGAGGTTGATTAATTTAAAGCGGGTGCGAATGTTATTCTTTTCGCCAACATTGTTTTTTTACGCCAAAATTGATTCACATGAAGACCCCGCTGAGCAGAATTAGGCTCAGCATTCGTGAAATTTGCAAATATATTTGATTAATGTGAGTAACCTAACATGTGGAATGCTCTCGGCAGAAAATTTCCTTAGGATTTGGTCTTGCATGTTAAAGAACAAGGCACGAATCATGATTGGCTAATTATCTAATTATCCTGCTGAGCTCAAATGTGGCTTCATTGATATTCTTTGAAATTGATGCTATGGAACGTTGAAGTAAGCTATTTTTGTGACTAAATAAATTGGATATAATAACATTGAGATTATGAGCCGATTAGGTAATTTATTTTCTCTCGCTTTGATTAGGTAATTTATGAGATATTTTCGCCAACCTATTTTCTTCTCTGCATGATACAAGGTACTTTTAGAGTTAGGTGTTTTTGTGAAAAATAAGTACGTTTTTTGAAAACTATAAGCAGCTTTCAAATTGCTTTTTCAAACTCTGATCAACGCATTGGGGAATAAATTTACCCTGTGACAAACTTATGCAATATTGATAAAAGTATATTGTAGCAATATCAAACGTAGCCAGACCTATTAAGATGCGAGAATGCTTGTCGGAAACATGAAAAAAACCATCTAGTTTTCAATAATGCTACTCAGTATTATTAAAAACTATATGTTTTTTTACTACCACTATACGGTGGTATTGAAAATGCAGCTGTACTTTAAATCAAATAATCGAATGCTGTGTTTGTTTTGCTGCAGCTTTGCTAATATAAAAGGATTTTCTTAGTGCATAACTGTAGTATTGGATATAATTTATCCATCTACAAAATGAAAATTCAGAACTTTTCCTAAAGCGTAGCTGCTGATAAATTTTAACGCACTACCGAGCAGTGAACAACCTATTTTCATACTTATAACCCGTAGCGTACAAAGACATTTGTATTTTTCCTTGACTCTGGACTCATATTTTCCTGACGTGCAAATTTTTTAATTTTTATATTCACCGCTCATTATTTAGAAACTCGATTTAAGGAGGACGTAATGTGTGCCAATGTAGTTTTTAGCCCCGAAATTTCGAATTACATTTTGCTGTAATTGACGAGATTGTGAAGATATATTTTTGTGCAACTGCAAAACATTAGTTGCACTTATGATTATTAGAAATGTCTTTGCTTCAGCGACTAGAGCACATTTCTGCTGAACTAAGGGAGGCATTATAACAGTATACTAGCAAACATATTTTGCTAATAAAATTAACTTTTGAAAAATTAAATTGATCTTAAAAGAAAACAGAGCATCAAAATTTTTGTTGTTGTTTTTATGCATATAAATTCTACTTAAATTGCAATTTTCGTTATTTGAATTTACATAAAGAGTTTTCACGCCGTTTGAATTTTATCCAGCAGAATTTGACTGCCGATTCTTCAAGAAACCTGATTAGAACCTGCATATTTACCTGGACATCAGGGAGTTTCAATGCAAAAACGTCTTTAGTTATATCTGTATAGCTTGATTTTAGTTATTTAAATTGTTTCCTTTTCCCAAACATTGCGTGAAAATTAAATATGTAGTAGGCGAAATTTGATACCGATTCTGCAGGTCTTCCTGGACTATAATTTTCACAAAATAATTATTTTGTACCTTTCTTTTATGTGCTTGTAGCTCACTTTAAGCCTGGATTTAATTAGTTCAATCCGATAGCTTCATTTAAAATCGTTCCCAATTTAATGGCATAAAAGAAAAGCAAACCCTTTAATATAGCACATCAAATTAAAAGAACAAATTACCGTAATGTTGTTCAAAATAAATTTTAAGTCCGCTGGAGGCCTGGACGGGTGCGAGGAACAGTTGGCGCGTAAAATATCACCGTAATCCAGAGGCTCCCTTCCTACACTGATCTGTGGCGGATGCTCCGGTAACTCTGAAAATTAAAAGACTAATTAAATATATCTTCAAATCGTTTGATAAATTTTTTGCAAATTACTCATTACGTGATTTGTCCTAATTGGCCATTTCTCACCCGAAAGGCATACTTAAAAAGCGTTTAATTTCAGATCTGACGACTTCTCCGAAGTAAAAGCAAAACCTGTATTAGAATTTTCAAAAGCAGTCGAATGCTCACATAACAATGTACAACTAATACAACATTAATAAATTTTCCACTGGTTTGCTCTGTACAGCATCTTTAAACTTGGAAAATCTACAGATCTTGGTTAATTTGTTTCTAAAACTTTGTAGATCTTCTATGTATTTAGTACATTATATTGTACTGGGTGACTTCGCTTACTATTTTCAACAATAATTTTGTCGCTTTAGAGATGAGCTATTAGACCAATGTCATAATAGCTATTTTTATAAAATATTTTAGCAATAATATATTGTGGACAAAAGTGGTAAAGTTTAACATTTTAGGAGGATGGTTAGGAGTAATATAGAGCGCCAGCAACAACTAAAATGCAGCAAGCAGTCCTGAAATATCTCTAGAAATTAGAATTAATTAGTTTCCAAAATAAATAAGTAACTCCGGCAAAATGGTTCAAAACAGTAATATTTTACTGCCTATATTTACAAATAGGTTTTCGGGTGATTTTTGTGCGTTCATGCAACTATTACATTGTCCAATTTACTAGTATTTTGCGCAGTGCCTGATATTTAATTAATTTCAAAATGGCCAAACGCTATTTACAAACACGCTAACTGAACACTGTACATACTTTTATCGGTGTCCCCTTCTTTATAATTTAAAACGGTAAAACAAAAATGCGAAATTTGCGAATTGGAAAAATTATGTGCATGGGCGTTATGAAATTCCCTAATATTAAAGTCCTATGTTATTTGCCATTCGACCGGAAGATATGAACTTTTTCAATACCAGAATGAGCGGGGCTAATCAATTTCAGCTAATAGGCTTATGTATTTAATAACACACAGTTCAGATCATTGGTTTTTTGATGGATCATTTACTGTTGTGATTATGGTTACAGCATGCATGAAAACAACGTGAGTTCAGTTTCAATTTAGAATTTAGGACTGGGAGGAACCTTTTAGTAATGAAATTTCCAGCTGCGTGTATTAAAAACGTGTTAGGGATATGCACGTTTTTTAATTAACTAATTTTTCAAAAAATGTAATGTCAATAGGAATGTTTTGGAATTAATTTGTAATTAACTCATTAATTAGAGTCGTTGATGTACGGAGTGCTTCAAGATTGACCATTCTTTTAGAATGGTTCAAACGTTACCTGCAGAAATTAAAAAGTACTAAAACTATGTAAAAAAATAATGTAAGAAGTGATATAATTGTAGAAAACTAAATGATACATCTGATAGTTTTTAATGTTCATCTACAGATGACGGCTTTTTTATTAACATTAGGTAAATATCTATTCCTGTATGTAAAATTAAAAGACAGGTTACAAAAGCGATTATTTTCCTAACGCAAAGTTTAAATTGAACATACATTTAATTTTACTTCTTCGATTGCGTCTCAAAGCAATGATATAAAGACATACATACAATACGTGTTTTTTTAGTGCCAGAGAGTGCATTATTTCCGTTGGTGTTGAACTTTCGTAAAATAGTTTCATATAAAAGTTGTTGACGGGCAAAGTGCGCACATTTTAAAAATATCATATGTAATACAGAGTGTCTCAGAAAAGCGAGGCAAGATCAAATTGTATTTTTTTAAATAGAGCTACCCATTTTTTATTAGCTCATGGAATGCAGATTGAAACGCTGCATATGCACCGTAAATTGTTTTTTTCTTACTTACGACGTTGTTAGATTATTGGCATTTTAGGAAAATTTTGCTTAAAAACATGGTATCTAAGAATGCATTGTAGAAGCAAAAAAAAGCAGTTAAAGATACAAAAAAAACGTTATTCGAATCACCACAGATGAGTTAAGAATTCTATTGAACCAAAATGTCAATACATTAAACAGGGTGTTAACAATGTGGACTTTAATCTAAAACTTTTTAACGCAATATAATTTTTGTTTTTCAAATGGAAGTACCCGTATATTATTACGTCATTAGATAGACAATTTGCAAAGTTACAAAGTTACAATTTTGCATTTACACTTTAATCTGTGAAATCAACCGTCTTCAAATTATAAATTATTTCATTTAAAAATTTCAAAAAGTTGTTACATTTTGTAATGTGGGTATGTATTGTATATTGTATTTGAGTACCTTGACACTGGACATATCTTTTAGGCATCCAAAATTACTTGTCAGCAAATGCACATTCAACTTAGAAAAATTAAATAAAGAGTAGAAAAAATGCCTTATAATTAATGACCGGGTTTATGAGAAAAAACCTGAAGACATACTATTGAACTCACTGAATTGAACAAATCTATAGGACATAATAGTTTAGGAACGCCATTAAACAACTTCTTACGCATAAGCAATTTCTTTACTTAAAAAGTTGATATTGTTTCTCATTCTACGATACTAAACTTTTGCAATAGAGTCATCTGCTTATTTGTGCGAAATTACTGAGCAAACAAGGGAAAACACCCGAAATGTCAAAACCACTATTAAAAAGTTTTTCTTGACAAGCCAACCGCCGGAGTTCAAACTTATATTGTCCCCGAAATCAAATCAAAACTTTTATCCGGTCCAAATGTGTACTGAAGCACACTGGCGATTATGTTTTATTAGATTTGACAAAGTTCTGATACAAGGACCTTCAGCCTGACCATAACACATATTGGCCTTTGCACAAACATTTTAAGATACTCCATTTGTAGGGATACTCCGCTGTAAAGTGCTTGGCGAAGAAATTACGATAGACTGTTAATATAGAAAAAAACGTATCACTTGACGTTGAATTGATTCATGTATTAAAGTTTCCATTATTGGTTCGATCTATTGCCATGGAATTTCAGAAAGAGTGTGAATAGCAGAACAGTTTAACATTTAGATGCTCACCAGTCTGCACAAAATTTTATAAATTTGTTACAGCAAAACACTTTTCAACAACAAACTCATCATTGATTTTGATTCCGCTGCTGGGGATTCTGAATTTATTTTTTGGAAATATGAGGCAGGGTTGTATAATCCCAGTTTTATTAATTAAGGGTGCACAATAAAATAGCGTTTGGCTACATGTTTTTCGACTTTTCCTTCCGAAACCCTCTGCAAACAATTATTTATGCCCGAAGTCAACATTTTAGAACAAAAATCTGTAAGTTTTATAAAACGCAAGGAAGAAAGCACTTCTTCAACTCTTAGTCGCTACGAGTTAAGACTTCACCATTCAAAAATTCAATGACGCAATCTTTTCTTTTCTTTGGTGACATTCACTTTCTCCGTAAAATCAATTTGCCAATAAAAGCCAACTAATGGTTTGTGAGTCTCTCATGTCGAATATTTTGCTCATTGAAAATCCTCCGAATTAGAGGAACCTTGAATCATTAGCGACGTCGGTGTCCGTTTTAAGTTTTAAAGAGGACAATTTAAAAACTAACCACAAATTTAACGCTAACATCCAAATATTTGCTTAAATGCATCATGCTTCCGTTGCGTAATTTTTTCAAATAGATTCCAGCTGTATTAATAGCCTGCCAAATGACTATTGCACTAGTTTACAACATTGTTTAATATTAAAGTTGAAATTGCGCTTGAAAAAGCTAATATTTTCGAGAAATATACCAGACAGGTTTTAAACATTTTTCCGTCTTGTGTAATTTCGCCCCTGAAAAGAAATAATGCCAATTATTAGCCACCCTATTTTCCGAGGAAAATGCTTCCTTTGCAAGCGCATCGCTTTTAACGCAAGAAAAGTGCCTACCATCGAGTTAAGGTATTTTGGCCGATAAATAAATATTTTATCTTTAATTCTTAATAAAATGAGGAATGTCCCGCTGCAAGTTTTTGTTTTGAACGCCCCGATTTTCTTCATTTTTTCAGATAAAAAGTTGTCGGGGTGGAAGTGGTGCAAATAGATCTGCAAGTCAGTAACCTAAAAGTCTGTGGTTCCCATGCAACGAATTTGTAAAGAATGAATGTTGAAGACCGAACGTTCATTCGAACTTTTAACAAACTTAGTTACAAATTAGTTAGAAATTTAATTTCGTATTGTATCTTCACTAAATAGATTGCTTCACGACTACTTTTCCTTTGACAAGTGGAAGATATTGGGGCTTGAACTCTTACTAAACATTTCATTTTTTTTCTTGAGAGCTAAAATATGGCATACGCAACAGTCAGGATGAAGTGAATGAAAAATTAATGTATTCAAAAAAGCAAACAAGCAAATTAAAAAAGTTGTTAAACAAAATGATGAAAATGTCGTAACGAATCATGCACATTAGTAGATTAATTTTAAATAATTTAGCCTGGGCGCCTCCTACTTTTATATTTATCTATTCTTAGGTGATTCGTCCTGTCCTATTCTTGATCCTGTATTTCAGGCCAGAAACCAACAATATATTTTTTAAGCTTGTTCGTGACAGTATTGTTTTCTGAAGCTCACAGAATCTTATATCTCTCACTTTTAAGTAAATAATAATAAGTCTCACAGCATTTTGGTTCGAACTCCCATTTCAATTTTATTTGTAACTTTTAATACGGAGCCATAGCCAACCATTTTAATAGCCAAAACTTTTTGATAGAAAAAATTGATTGTATCGTTATTGAGCCAACGCTGTAGCTTACAGTTTGGTTAAACAAAGATGATTGAACTAAGCTCTAACATCTGATTTGGTCAATATATAGAAAATTATTTTTAAGAAATTTTATTTAAATTTATACTCAAAATTCAATACTTTTGCATCAGCTTTCATGCATACACTGATTCAGCCTGGATTTAGAAGCAATTTTGTATTTATTTGAAAATCAATACTCAAGTCATATAATAGTATTAAAGATGAGCTTGAAGGTGCTAAGTAACATTAAATTAAAGCTAGTGTATTGTGCTTTGCAAGAATCAACCAGGTGCACCAAAAACATTCGTCTATTTCATAAGTGCTGAATGATGGCAATATCTACACAACAGAACCTTACTGATAGCATTCAAAAATTAATGCCTTTCAATGAACACAACAAGCAGAATTTATTTTATTCCTTTTTATTTGAAAATTTTATGGATGAGATATGCACGACAGTGAACAAATGTTTTAATAACTCTCTACGCAGCAAAATGTCTTAGTGGTGGCATATTTTGAGTATTAGCGGAAATGTTAAAGTGCGGTATTTAGTATACATTTTGTGTCCTATAGAAAAATGTATCTATAGCAATAGCAAATTGGAAGAAACTTTCAAGCAGCTGACTTTAGATAGACATGAGCAAACAATATCGCAATATCATACCCTTATTTGGCATTCTTCAAATTGCGGTCATAAAATCATCTGCACCATAATATTCGTTTTGCAGCTAAACTAACAACAATCGTAAAAAGCATTATAAATCTGCCACAGTGACCGTTATATCTGTTCATGCTTGGCACAAACGCCGGAAGTGCAAATGTAGCAGCCACATAAATATCAACTTAAGTGTTTAGATTCTTTTCAAAAAGCGCATTTGAGTGAAATGTAATGGCAAAGTATTTTACTTACGCACAACTGACATGGACTTTGAATCCATCTTTATGTGCATATTCGGACCGTTTTCTGTGGTAACTTCGCAACTAAAGTTTCCAGCCAGATTGAACTCGATATCCGTTAGAACCACTTGTGTCGAGTTTGAGTTGGTCAGCTGAAAGGAAAATAGATGCGTTAGCCTTGTTCGCCTAGATCAAGTGTCTGTACCGGATAATGGCGTGAATTGTAAATGAGCCAAGACTTATCATACTGTCGTTGGTCGGGGTTTATTATGGACAGTTAAGCGAATCAACTACCACCCATTTAGCGAATTTAATCTTATGAATATTTAGATCAAGAACGTGATGGCATAGTACAAGTCCTAACGTAATATTTGCATTGTGAAACATTTATCACTTTAATCGAAATGTTTTGAATACAATATTATACAAAATTCATATTAAAGAACAATGTTTCAAAAATGTCCCGCTTCATTTGGTGTTAATCGAATTATTATATTTCATGCATTTTTCGAAACTCCTGACAAAAGTTTGCTTATTATCAATAAGATCACCACTCGTGTGATTTTAAAAGTTTAAAATTTTATTAAACAAAAGAGCGGTGGTGTTTTTGTACCTATATCGATTTGTCTTTTCATCTCTTTATTACTGCTTAACTCTTTCTAGTACAGTTAAAAGTCTAAATAAAATACCATTAGAACTCTCTTGTAAGAATTTATACAATTATTTTATAATAAATGATACTGCTCTCTGGGTGTTTTTTATGAAACATTATCACTTCTATAAATTCGCCTGATGTAACATGTGCACATTTGTCCTCACGCGATTTGCAAATAATGTTATGTCTAATTTCGGCATAGAAATCAATTCGAAAACAATTTTCCAGTCTGCACAAGAAATCAACCCGCATAGTTAGATTCCTCCGATCCGCCCTATAGACTGGTTGCCTTTAGCGCAATTTTCCGTGAGAGTTCAGTTCCAGCGTTCGTGGTGTTTGCAAAGCTATGCGCATTTCAAAGGATATTAAATTGAATGTTCCGCAGGAATTTTCAATTGAACACCCTGTGTTTTATCGTGGCAGGCAAAAATTTCACTCATTCTCGTCGTAAGAGCCTTATACGATAATGTATCTAGCTTAAAGCAATGCTAGTTCGTAAGCTAAAATATTCTACTGAATCGCAATTACGGTTTATTTTAGAACAGCCTGATGTGTTTCTGAGCAAATAGCTGGGCATCGTTTCATGGACCATACGAGTAATGCCAGTAAATATACAGAGAGGTTCATTTTATTTGAAAATATTTCTATTTAGACAACATATAGGTATTTTAAACTCAATTTTTGGTGTCATAAATTTTAAAGGGAAGCATATTTTAATTTTATTTTAATCATGTAGGGTGCTCCAATAAAAGTTGCATGTCCAATTTTTATAAAGTTTGGTAATCTCTATATTTGTTTACATTTTTATTCTACGGAAAACTATTTTTCATATAATGTGAAACTATAAAACAAATTTAACAATGTAGGATTGCTTCGTTACCTTCGTGCCTTTCAATGCACATTCAAACTCGATAAAAAAAATCCACATGAAATCCAAAAACTAATATTTTAAATTAAACTAAGTTAAACTCAGTGATATCGTGTGGAAAGCATTATGAGATTTTCCGCTAAAACGAATGCAATGTAAAATTATGGACGTTTTTTCAGGTGATTGGGATTTGGTACACGAATGTTTAAAGTCTTAATGGAAACCGATTCAGGCATTCAAATATTCGGTTGAAAAATTTAATTTAAACTTGGAAGATCTGCCATCGATAAGGCCAAAAAAGCACATTTATTTTTTGCTTTTCTAGTATCGTGAGTAGGAGGAGGCGTGTTGTGTAAACTATGTGAGAATGATATCAAATGATACTCCCTTCTTTATGAAATAAACTCATAAAAACGTAACAATTTTCTTCTGGATGGTTTCACCTATAGCGGCAAACTTGTTCGAGACAGTTTAAGCTTTCAGCTTGACTCGATTTGCGTATTTCGTATTTCTTAAGATTTAACTCTTGTATTTCTCTTTAATCGTGATGACTAGGATATTTCTTTTGCTAGATAAGAGAATATTGATTTTAGTATTCTCGTTTTTTTTGAATGGCTACTCTCTACTTTCGTGATTGGCTGATCGTTTGCCCTCCGGATAAAATGGGCGATTTCTAAACAAAATATATTTTGCGGTTTAAGTACTAGAGACTACTTCTTCAATTAGAGTGACCTTTGGAATAATACCAAAGTTTCCATCTTGGTCAGCCCAAACTGTTTGTTCCGCAAATGTTAGATTACGATTGTTGTGATTCACAGTTCGTGCAGCACTTGAGCTTTAGATCGTAATTAATTTTTTAAACTTCTAAGCTAAAATGATATTTTATGATTTGTTTAAAAAAAATGATATTATTTAAAAAATGGTTGAGTTTCGAAGATTGATGTTGGAAGGTCGATTAATGTCATTTTCCGATCACGTAAATATCTCTGGAGGCATTCATTTGCATTTAAAAAGTTAGTAAACAGTTATTTAACACGTAGATTTTTAAATCTGATGTAAAAATTTGCTTTAAAAATTAGATAATACTAAGTTACGAGTTGCTTCAAATAAACCTTGTGTCGAACACTGACTTTTTGCAAATCCACAAAGTGCTTGTTACATTAAACTAACCCAAAATTTGCTGTTTTCCTACCGAAATTATTCGAAATAAGTTTTTAAAAAATACGCTTGTCTCGAGGTCAGTATCTATATCGATGGTTTTTAACGCCACCAAATATAATTTTGTGTCATTTACTGGAAAGTCTTCAGCGTTTTGATTGGGCGACTCAAAGACTATTTTTATATATTTTTTAATGCAAAATATGTTAATGTTCTTAAGTAAAAGACATGATATAATAGATTACAAGATGCATGAAGAATAATGACAATAAGATTATTAAAATATTCAATACTTGTAATGGAACCGTGAATGAAATTATGCCATATATAATGTAGAATAAAGTGTTGCATTTTTATATTCATGTTGATTTACAACGAACATCAATACACATAATATATTTAAGCCAAATATTGTCAAAGTAATGTCAAATAAATTGTTTTTGTGCTTGGAGAACCTTACAAGTTATACAAGAATGTTTATATTCTAAAACATTATAATGATGCTTCATGTGCGTCCTAAGTGTGTCAATAGCATGAATTAACGATGGAAAGATTAAATTTTGTTGCAAACCGAGAATTTAGTTTTGCAATTATAAATAATTTATACCCTAAAATCACCCATTTGGAAATGCCACCCGCATGCGGAACATCGTAGGGAACTACATAGTTACAAGAACAACTGGTCTGCCAAAAGAAAAAAAATTAATTCATTTAAAGATGAAGCAATAATTCCCAATCTCACTTCCAATTTTAATTGACTATTTAGTATGATACAAGTACAAATAGTTTCCATTAACATCTCGAAATAAACCTCTTATAATTCTATAAACTATAGCAACTGCAGGGCAATTTCTTCTCTTGCAAGATTTCAAGTTTTGTTGGCAAACATATGTTTTTAGAAACATCGAGGGTCTTTTTGAACCGGAGCCAATTCTTTTGCAAGCGCTGAATGTTTTCGGTCAAGATCAAATCTACGTTTCTTATTTCCCGGGCAATTATTTAGAGGTAAACAACAACTTCGCCTCTGCATTTCCTTTGGTAATAATTTAGCTTGAAATACGAGAACCTCTCGCAATGAAAACTTCGTATTTTGGGATATATTATCGTTACTTATGGGGCGACCCTGTGGTATAAAATATTTTTTCTGGTACAGTCTTTTTAATATAACATTTATGTTATTATTGGATCAATTTACTGAACATCACTGTCAGCTTCTACATATTGCTTTCAAAGTTGAATCATTTATTTTGGCAGCTTTAAGAATTTGTAAATTACAGTTGAAATATAAATAATAACTTTTTATCAAAGTTGCACAATTACAGTTTATAATAAATTAGTTCTTCGAAAAATACTTTATCAAGTGGATGACGGATTGACAAAAATTGTCCAGAATTGAATCCCCTTGTTTGGTTACCAAAAAGCCTTGCTCGTCGTAGCCACGAGTCTTTACAAGAGTCCAAAATAAAATCTGTGGGGTCCATGAATGAAATTACAAGCATTTTTAATACGTTGTTGAAGTTCTTCCATAGTATTAACTTTTCTATCACGATACATCTCAACTGTTTTAAATAGTCCCACACAAAAAATCGCAAGATGATAAATCCGGAGGGCGTGCAGTCCAAAAAATGGAGCCACTGTGCCCTACCTAGGAAATGAATTCTCTTTACAGCATTTACCCCATTTTGCGTAAATATAGCCGCGTCTCCAGCTAAAAATTTTCGTAACATCTTCATTTTTGTTAAACTGTTCTAAAATCCATAAGCAATATCAACTCTTAGAAGTTGAAATTCAACTTAGAAGTTTCTAGTTTTTATTTCAATACTACAGACGTTGTTTCAAGATGAGCTAAGTATAGCGCTATGGCTTCTGTCGTGATTTTTCCCAAAGTGCAATTTATTTGTTGATATATTTTTACATATATCGTTTTCTTTAAAACCCGTACGTTTTGCGTCGAGATACGCCTAAATTTCGCTGGAATTTGCACACCCCTGCTTATAATGCACAGAAGTAGAGGCTCAGGAGTGGTCTAAGCTAATATGTAAACCGGGTAACTATTCAACAAACAAAGGTTTTCGACTTACAATTGAGAGCCTCATGTTCAGTTAGTGTCAATTGAATCCTGGTTGTATTTCTCTTTGTCCCTTCCTTTGTATCTTGACAGGTATTTACTAACGATGTTGAAACTAAACAAATTCCTATGTTAGCGGTTTCAGTTATATTCTATTTGAAATGACTAGAAAATAATAATTTAGTGTGTTTCGCAACAAAAAATCTTAATAGTCCAGGTGAGAAACGTATTGCTGTTTCATATCTTACGCTTACTTTGATATCGGACACTTACTAAACCACAGGCTGTTTAGATATTGGTGGTGGTTGTGAAGAATCAGATCAACTGAAATCTTGTTAAACACCGAGCTTCATAAAACATTGATGGAAACAAGCCAGAATATTATTTAATTTAAAATTGGAGAATATATCTGGGGTCACTCTCTGATTCAAATATTTATCTTGCCAGGAGGACAAATGTTTACTTCGAATTAAAGTATGCGAGCATGTAGCTGTTTTCTACAGACAGATATATCAAAACTTATTTTTTAATAAAGCATTCAGTAATCATCTCATAGCAATTTTATGGCGAAAAATATATTTTAAGAGCTCATTTTATTTTGCCTACATGCCGATTCTTGGAACTGGAACTTACTTGGCAGAGTACGATAACGTTCTCGTTATCGTACCAATGCAGGTTCAACCTTGCTATTATACAATATTTTAAAACAGTCCAAGGGCCATTTCACAATCTATTAGTTATAGTTCAAGATTACAAATAAAAAATTGAAAAACTTGTAAAAGACACGCAATTATTATTTTTCGAAAATTTACGATTTTAGCAATTTAAAAAATATACATTATCGCCAACCATTCATCTAGGTTGAAACGCATTTGTACTTCACAAAAAAGCATAAAGTTTACCTTCGTTGTCGAAACTCTAAATAAGCAAATTATTCTCTATGAGAAACGCGCGGAATGTGCAGGGTTTTTCTCATTAGCATCAAATTGATTCCTGGGAGAAAATGAAAGTCAAATTGAAAAATGCTTCAGTGGCTCTAACCAGCAGTTGGAATCATGTAAATTTCTACAAGAATAAGCAGGACTGAGCAAGGATTGAAAGGTTTCGTGCAGATTTTCCACTGTTTTATCTACTTTTACCACTTGCAAACATGCTTTTAACATCAAGCAGCAATATGGGATTTCACGTATTGCTGCTGGATGCACAACCAATATTGTAAACAAGAAAAAAATGAGTAGTTCTGAAATTATTTGTATGATTTTCTAATAAAGCTCTTGTAGTGAAAGTAGAAATTGATATCCAGATTTATATACTACTGCTTCGCAAACTCAAAGATTTAATTTTAAAAGTATCAGTTACTCTCAGCTGATTGCAGTGGTTAATTTTTAGTTCCCCACGAAAAGCATACGTTCTTTTCCATTTGCCCCGCCTGGTCACTTTTGTATAGTTACACATCAAGTAGTAGGAAATCACGCAATGTTAATGAGAAGAACGTCATTTGTCGATACCACCACATACATTGTTGTGCGCTATTTGATTAGGTTTTGTACGAATTTATTAGTTTTTGGAAGCGCTCGAATTAATTTCAATTTTTTTCTGTACTTTCTTTACACCCCAAAATAACACCTACAGAAGAATAAGTCCAATTTTTAATCGCCTTGTTAAACCCCTAAAGCTTCAGCTAATACTCACATACACGCACTGTTTGTTACATATTATGATTTACTCGTTCTGCAATAATTTTTTGCAATTAACATAAAGAGGTCCTCTGGGTATTATTCAAAGGGCGTTAGCCGCAAATATAAATTTTCAAACAAAATTAAAGCTTTTTTGCTGGTTTACCAAAATCGAATTGACTATGGTTTGGGGTTTCAAATGGACTGATGGCTTAATAAATGTCCAGTTGTTGAACATAGTTGAGATGTCCGTATTTCCATTGATTCTAATAGATTGGCCACACCGAGGGCGGCTAAATAATTACTCCTTTACACGCAAGCCTGCCCGGTGAAATTTGTCAATTAATATATAACTGTCCAACAATTTGGTGCATTTTTCGACCAACATGATCTAAAAATTATTTGAATTAAGCTTTCCCCAATTTTAAATGCGATATTGCTATTAACGTTTTTGTTCCGTTGTGCTGCGGATCGGGACTGTTGTTGATCTGTTAATACAGCATGCTTAACGAAAATTAAATTCGTGGCAGTCAAAGAGATTATTTGCCTAATCGTGTTTGATTATATTTCAAGTATACTTTTATATGCAGTTTGTTTCGTAATATGCCGACCTACAGGATGTTAAAATAGCTTGAAAAGTAGCTACAAAAAATCTGTATTGTCCCCCGGCCAATACATAAGCCCCCGAACGATGCCACTCAAAAGACATTTTTACTAAAGTACTTAGTTTAGTTTGCTATTTGTTATATGATAGTTAGGTACTATAATAGTTAAGACCTCTTAAAACAGGGTAAGTAAGTGAAACGCATTTTGCTGTTTGTTTTGGCCAGAGATCGACCATCTTGTACACAATAATGGTGATATTTATATATACAAAATAACACAGCAGAAATACTTGATTTCTGTTCTTGTTTTGAAAAAAAAGTACTCCTGTTTGACATCGTAATATCATGTTGAGCCGTATTTTTCCGTATATGGACGAGAATTATGTATCTGTCGTTTTTTGTCGAATATTTTACAAGATCTAATTCCGTTTACAATTAGTAGCTAATATTAAAGCAGGATCATCTAACGCATTGTTCTTTGCAGCAAAGTTTTGTGATTAAAATAATACACCACTAGCTATTCTCTACCAACAGTAAGAAAAATTCTATTAGGCAGAAAAGATCATTGTTTTAAGAAACAGTACTTTCTTTAGTTAGTTGCGCAAAGCATTTGCATAATAAAGTGCCGTTAATATTTTACCGGTGGAATGAAACGACTTTTAAACTCTTAGGAATTTCATTACCGCGATTAATAAAACGTTACACGGAAACTTACGTCTGCAGTTACGCCTTGAGCTAAGGGCAAAACTTTAAACTCGGCTTATTCGCTGTATTATGTCAGTGTAAATTCTGGACCGCTGTCTCGGCATTTAGCAAAAGATAACGAATTATCTCAGAGATTTATCCAACTGAAATTAATGAGGAATGTCAGTTCCACTTTTGAAACGCTGTAGATGCAGTTCTAATTAATTCCAAAACTATATTAGATAGACCCAGTTGCTTGAAGCAGCAGACATTTCTCTTCTGGTATTATTTTTGGGGATTAAAATGGCACGATACATGCAAACCAATTCATAAAAAAATATCGAATTTATCTTAAAAAGAAGCTGAAATTACTGCTATTACTGCTAGTTAGTTCGTTTGCACTGCAAATATATTCTTTTTTTAGGAAAGCGTATTCAAGGAAGGATACCGTAGTCAAAGGATTTTTGAGCGATTCCCTCAGCCTACATTCTTAACAGGAATTGTGATAATTTTGTTGATTCGAGAAGAAGAAAATTTATTGTCGAATGTCAGTATATCAAGCACAGGTCTTTTCGGTTTTTACCCCGCCGTAGAATCAGTTTCTTCAAACAAACAAACAAAGCGGCGAAATCACAAAAATTAAGTCATTCTAGATAAGTTCTATATTGTTGAGGCGGATTCATTTTTTACAAACTTCTTTTTGGGTATTT
>NW_026018508.1:7610531-7629391 GCF_020466585.1 Dendroctonus ponderosae
ATTACTTTTTGATAAATAATTCCTTCTTATTGCGAAATAGGAGCACTATTTATCAATCTGTAATAAAAGACGTGAGGAAATTCTGTCTTTTTTAACGACAAAAATTTTTGAGTCGAAATACCCAAAAAGAAGTTTGTAAAAAATAAGTCATTCTACTTGGGTGGATCATAAAATGAGTATATCAGGCAAACATATAGCATCAAATGACATCAACAGATTATAAAATACATCAGGTACGGTTAAAAAGTTAACAAATTTTCCAAGATATGGGGAAAACTCTGGAAAGACAGATATTTTTAAACCAGATCAGCCTATCCGTAAAATGAAGATTTCTATGCATGGGCCGTTGATGAAATAACAGGGAAATAAAGAAAGAAGTTCACAATTGGTTGTCGCAATTTGGTAACTCCCACATGTAGACTGGCCCGTAAAAATTCATATCAAATCTATTCGAAACCAAACAATATGGTTTATCTCCATTACTACGACTTAATTCTGCTGTATCTCTCCTAATTCTTACTTAGTTTTCAAGGCTTAAAACTTTTAATTTGCTTCGAAACTTGAAATGTACCGGATTATTAATAAATTTCCTGAGTATGCTTAAGTGTCGTGAACTGCAGTTAGAGATATAGATATTCCTAGTTGTGTAACGCCATGCACGACTGAGCTAAATGTTAGCTTTAGTTAGGCTTGAGACTAAGTTTCAATGAATAAATTGGGTGTTTAATTTATCAAGGAAAGAACCCAATAGGAAGCGCTTAGCAAATAAAAAAAGATAAGAGCGAAGCAAGGAAGTGCAAGTTTAGTACAAACAGAAACCTGAAAAAATAACAATCCTGTATATACAGGGTGATTTAAAATTGTCCTCATTCCTTTTAAAGAGTCATAGGGACTGTCCAACTTGTACTTTTACTGCCCAATCCACTTTCCTCATAAGGTATTAGGTAGCCCTGAAGTAGCAAATATACCAGAGCTGTTTACACTACGTAAACTTTTCGTACCTACACCACTAATGCGCCGATTCAAGTTATGTGCTGTGCCCTTTGGAATATGACTCCTGATTTTGCAAATTTTTTATATCGATAGAAAACATCCATTTGAGCTACCTCGTCTTAAATATTAAAAACGTTTACGTCAGTCTGTGCGCTTTAATCGCAAATATTACGGCAACTACTGCATTTGGTAAATATCTTTACTTACATCTGGTTTTAATCTTACTCCTGGAATGGAGAAATGTTGGGTGACTGACACTCCTGATGGCTCATATCTGTAGAACTCGTGGCTTCCTCGGTACCACTGTACGGAATATACAGTATCACCTTCTAAGTCGTATGTACATCTGAAGGTAGCGGCGTGGCCTTTTTGGACTACGGTAGGTGTTATGTATAACGTAACATTTCTTAAACCTAAGGCATCTGCAAAAGAAAGAAACATAGTTTAATCATCAAGTAATGTACCGGTTTTTTTCTCATATTTTAGCACTCCACGGCTTATGAAAACGTTTCTGAGATGAAGGTTTTATATTTTTATGTGTATTTAGAAAATTATGAGCACTATTTTTTGTTCTGAGCGAAATGCTAATCTGTTTTAAAGAATGTTAAGTTCTGACTTAACTGTTAAGTTGTTCGTGTTGGTGCCGATTGTTTCTTGGTGATGGATGTCGATGTTTCAATACATATTAATTCACTATTTTTTTAGAAGCTACGGATTTAAAACAGGCGGTTCTATGCACCATAATTATATACTGGGTGTCTCAAAATTGGCATAATTTCTTTTACGGTAACCCCTCAAATAAAGTCAGTATTATTTAGAAATAGCCATGTCTGATTGGTGGCTTATTGAAATTGGCAATTGGCATTCGAAAAGAAAAATTACCATCTTTATTTTACTTTGGTTCGATTTTTTGTCTTAGCATTAAAAATATTTTTTGTGGGTTACGGCTTATCTGCATTACGGTATCGGTCAATATATTTTCAGAATCAGTGTCTGCATTTTTAAATATGTAGTAATATACATAATTTCGAGGCGTTCCATTACCAAAATTTGGCCAACGGTCAAAATTTGATATTATTCGAAATAATTTTGCTTTTCTCTCCAAGAGTTTTGGTAAGCTACAGAATTTACATTAAAAAATATAAAACTTCTTTCAATATTCCAATATTTCAATAGTTTTTTTATAACTTTTCAAAAATCACCTGCAGTGTAATGCTAAAGTATACGGGAAAACCATGTTTTTGTTAAGCGCCAAAGTTACCATTGCAGCAACCTTTGCTTCATAACACACCGCCTTCTAAGTTCTTCTAGAATCTGACGCAAAATGTAGTTTTACTTATTGCAGGTTTTAGCTGTTATATTTACATTTGTTAATTCACTTTCGTTTTGAACTATTCACTTAATTCGCTTAATGCTTAAGCAGACTTCCGCGTTTTTGAGTAACGCCAAACTATTCTCTTTTTAGTACCTTATTATTACTATTTACGAATTATTATTGGGCCGCTATCACAAAGAGACAATGGCTCATTTTCGAATCAAAAGCAGAATTGAATTAGAATTTTTTTGCCATCTATTGATCTTGAACTGTCGTATACGAAGCCTGACCACAACATTTTATTTAGGTATAATCTGTTAATTTAGGTGGAATCAGCATATCGACAACACTCTTTGTAAACTCTTTGAAACTTTTTTGGAATTTTGTAAACTTGCAATATAGTTAATTTAGTTTTAGATTTAGAAAAATTGTATGAATTGCTGTAACTTAATAAATTTTTTGAGATCTCCATATTGTAAATTTCTACCATTTTCCAGGTTCTGTTAGATTTTCCATATTTAGCATATTTAAACCTGTCATTGGGAGTCAATTAAGTAACTGTATGTTTCATTACTTTCGACAAATTTTACCAAGTTCGCAGCACTAGTTCGAATATTTTATTTGAACAACAGTTAACTTATGTTCTCTGCTTTCTCCGGAAACACATCAAAACTCGAATGTTAACAGTATCGAACGGTTATACCAAATTTCGTTCACCATCTGACCAATCGTTCAATTATTTCCAAGTCCAAGCTTGCTTGAGACAGTCATAACAACTATCGCTTGTTATAACTAACTTATAATATAACATAATTAAATGTATTCTGGAAAACTGTATAACGACGCCTAATACTGACAAACGGAATCGAAAATCAATGAACTTTCTTAGTTCTCCTCCATATTATTTAAAGTAAAAACGTCCCCATTATAATATGTTGTTATATTTTTGTTAGATATGTATTCGCATCGCAGCCAAATTAAACTCTAATAATTCAGGTTGGTAACGTAAAACTGATATATATTGCCTTCAAGTTTTCAGTTAAGTGCTGCTGCAAATTTGATCTCCCCGAGAGCAGATCCTAGTTCTGAAAGAATAAACCGCCGTAGCAATACCTAGTCATAATATCTGAAATGCGACTTAGGAAATCGTATTAAGGTTTTTGAAATAAAAAGGACAATGGCTTCATTTCTATTGGATTAGTTATATTGGATTCGCTTTCAGAAAGGTCTGCTAAATTTGGCTGAACGAATTCCTGGGTAGATTACTGTTTGGAGTTACTTAATAATATATATGTTTAAAGCCTGTGCTGGTTTTATACTAAACTAGTCAGCAAGATTTCTGGCTAGGACCCAGTTTTGTTTTGCTCTTTGATAATAAATGCTACGGTATAAAAGTTGAAATCGATATTGTCGATCGAACTTTAAAAAAAATTATATTTCTTATCCATGAATAAAATTAGACTTTATTCTGGCCTCACTACCGTGAAAAGATGAGAAATGTCCTGGGATGAACGTTAATAATAAGTACAGTATTTATTCGAGCCATTGCAATGAGAACTTCCCTATACCCAATCTTGTCATAAAACTTTAAGACTTTTGAATTACTTCTAAGTAATTGCTTACTAACTACTTGAACTTGAAAAGTGATAATCTTCGAAATCGGACATCTGACTTGGTTTTACAATTTTGCCTAATGAGTTACAGCTTTTGATGATCAGTCACCATAACTTAATTGAAGAGACTGGTTCTAAATTCCTCTCTTCCTTTAAGTTTTAGGCCCAACGGAGAATATGATAACAAATAAAACACATTTTTGCTTATTCTGCGAAGATTTACTGCCACATAAATTTTCCAACTAGTTTGTGACTGTTTGCAAACTCGTGCTAATTTGCAACTTAGAATGTCGATTTCCAACTACCTGTGCTAGCAGTAAATTCGTAAGCCATCAACTTTGCGTCTCAAGTTGTTCCTTTTGGTCCAAAATGCGAATAAGAGGTTCATTTTCCATAAGTCGTGCTGTTGTTTACTAACTGCAGATACTGCAGATACTAACTGCATATCTTTGAAGAATATATTTTGCCACTTCTTGCCAACTTTAAATTGATCAATAATTTCTAGTCTAATAAATTGGGACATATTCTCTTCTACGTACGATTCATTTTTGGTAATCCGTTCATCGGTTTAATCATCTAAGTCTGTATTGGCAGGTCAGACTATTAGAAGACAAACTATTCACGAAAAAATATAAAATGTGAAACAATGGTTCTATTTTTGCTTGTTTGCGAAACTTCAAGGACACATACCTTATAGTGAGGATAGCTACTCTGAGATGGATTTTTTGCATCCACATCGTGATCAATTGTTATTGTTGCATGTGATAATGCGGCATGATTGATATGTTTCCATTCAGTCTGGATCTCTCCGATATTTTTATGTTAAACTTATATACTTTTTGATCGTTTTCATTAGTAACAGACTTATTCAAAAATGGGATAAATTATGGAAACAGTATCATTATTGCTCATGTTTAACTGTTGAAAATGCGATGGATTTTGTAACTTTTTGATCATCCAAACATTTGTTGTTTTAAGTAGATTCTCGCTGATATCTGATGCTGTGCTTTCAAAATTTTGACTTTCTATTAAGGAGCTTCTGAGGAGCGGATTTGGATGTTGGAAAAAATGATGAAATACATTTTTCAGTTTATTTCTTGAAGATATTAGCTCTTGAAAATCCAGTTTCTATTTTGCTTAAGCAATTTTTTCAAGTGGTTCATTGGTCCTTTGGCAAGCAAGTTGTTTCGCTAATTATCACGAGTAAAGTATATATTACGAATAAACTGTGCTATAAAAATCATTTCCTAATTTTGACGCCCTTTCTAGTATTAATTCCATTCGCAATTAGTTCCTTTATAGATAAATAAATAAAATGCATTAACATGAACATTGTTAAGATAAATATGTTCTTGAGGTATGTCAACTAAAGAGTCAGAAAAAACGTACGAACTGCGATCAAATCGACTCGTCAAATTTTCGTCAAAATACTTCGCATGTGCATGGTTAATATTGTGTAAAAATGTGGTTGCCTTATTGAGTTTTGAGCATTGAGGTTGCCTCTTAAAATCAAGATTCATCCACTCTGTACTAAACTAAATAATTCTTCGTGGTACAAGACTCTCATATGAAGATTTTAAATGGTACCACACCATCAGAATCATTGGATATTTGCATACAAAAAACCATTAGTACATACAGAAGAAGCATGTCAAGATGGTTGGCACTAATGCGTTCATTGTTATTATAGGGCGATTGAAAGGATGGCCGTATCCGCAATTATTATTTGATATTTCAACGACCCTTTTCTGTTATTTCTAGGTCAGTTCGAAAATGTATACAGTTTTTTATGTCAGAATATTCTAATACAGCGAAAAGCTCTTTTCCTAAATCGAAAACTGAGCTTTCTGGGAAAACTCTATTTAACTGCGTAAAAGCATCTATAAAATGCAAGATTCGGCAGTTTCGAAAAGCGGGCATTAGATCAATGGACCATTACTTAGCTTTCGACGATAAAAAAAGTAAAGAAAGTGTAGGTCTATTTACGGTTTATTTTTCAGTTCTAGGCCTTATTTATGGATACGGGATTTAGGGAAACGGAATGCGTATTTATTTCAGCTACTTAGGTATTTTCTGGTGTTGAGCACACTTATTGAAATTCGGTTTCCAGTTATTTTGCCTATGCAGAATTAACGGATAGCAGATCACTTTTTTTAAATTTCAAAACAAATCACCTTAAATACATTTCGAGCTTAAAAATTTTAAAAATATTTAAAATTCGTGCTTTTCGATAAGGAGCGGAAATTTTCATCACACACTTGGTTTATATAATGATATTAATAAAAATAATGTTTACCTGTAATAATTTTATGCGATTGTTCGATAAATATCTGATTAATTAATCATGCTGATAATTAAGCCAGTTTTAATTGAATGCTGAGAAATATACCCCTAATTTGTTGTTTTTCAATTTGTTTGAAAATATAATTAAGTTATCTTCCGGAAAAGACAATATTTAGATATTGGGCAATTAGGAATCTACAGGATTTGATTGCTCGTTAGCTTCGGCACTAAACGCTCACTTTTCATGTCTCGCTTAATTTCTTTGATTTGAGCTCTAATTGAAAACATTTATTAAAAATTACGAATTATGTAAACATTTGAATACTCTTGTTCCTGGCTAATTGTTATTCCGAGTACTCATCGAGAAAAACCGCAAATGTTAAAAAAAAACCTGAATGCTTTTGGAACGTAGTTTATGGTTCAAAGCCAGAGAAAATATTTATTTTTGTATGCTTTGTTTTAGTTGCTATTTGCTATTTGCAGTTGTATTTCGAGTTCATAATAATCATTACTGATCAAAGTACCTGCATTTTAGTTCACGTTTGTGGTTTGTGTGATCGTTAGCATACGAGCACCGGTCATCTCCTAAGATAAAACGAAAATTCTCTCATGAATGATTGAAAAAAATGGTCTAATTGGTTTCAAACTACATCCAAAGTAAAAATTGCAAATGATTTGTTCTGCATCAACATTCCCATAAATATTAAATATATTTAGGGCTTGTGCTTTATTTGGGGATATATTCACATTCATTTGGACACAAAAGCAAATAATTAACCCACGGGAATATAAACAAAAGAAGACGGCCGAGTTTATTTATGGAAGTCGTGTTGATTTAAAGTCTTAACCCAAAATTAAACATGGATCGGCCTGTCGCTGCGAACATCTGGAATAATAAAACACATTTTTGCTAAGTAGAATCCAAGTGCCATACGGTACCTTGGTAGAACATCTGTGAATTGATGATTTTGTTTATAGCGTTTTTCAGAATGTACATGTTTTTATTTACAAAAATTAGATCTAGATATTGCTATTTCGCCAGATTTTTAAACGTTTTATGACATCTTTCCTTCGAGATTTATAAACTATCCGGTTGAATTGAGAATCATCATGGATACCTACATGTACTATTAATGCAGGTGGCATTTTACGTTCCTAATTTTTAAGCATTATTAATTTATTTGTTATTTGTTGGCTTTCTTTATTATTGGCACACCATTGGATTATCCTTTTAAAGTGTCTCATAAATCTTGCAACTGCCAAAATATTAAAATAATTTAGAATCTAGTTCTATCAACTGTTTTGGACGTTTCCAAAACATTCCATGTTTCATCAGTTCATGTGGATTTAACAAAGAGAACATTTTTTTTGAATTTTCTTATTTTAATGTTTTAATCACGGAGGCTCCCGGAATTTTCAATTTTTTGGGATTAGATCAAATAGTTAACGTTATTAGATTGAAGTGAATTATGAATATCTTCAAAATTTTACAACAGAGATTTTTATAACTAAGACACGTAGATAATTATGTCTATCTGGAGCGCGTCATTATGTGTAATAATTGTCACACGTTTTTCCCTCTTGTGCATCAGGAAAAATCAAAGAAAAATGCGGAACAAGTGATAATTTGAATGTGGCGTACAATGAAGCAATTTAAAAACTATTCTGGTTCGCTACCATTTCCTAAGCACGTAATTTTAGCTTTAGCAGTCGGTTCTTTTATTCATTTATTTCCCCTTAATTCGTTTAATCAATTTCCAACATGATTGAGGTAAACTATTCTCAACATCTCGGAACTTGTGGAGGTGAAACAAAAAATTGTTGTGTACCCAAAACTGAAAATCTGTAACAATATCGAACATACCCTAAATAGGTCAAATCAAGTACGTAATAGACGTACACACAACAATGTGAGGTTTATTATAAGCAAACTGACTCTCGTTGGTAAATTTGAGAATGGAAATTTTGTTTGGACAACTGGACTGCCGAAGTTATTAATAGGGAATGATTAAGGCCATTTTCAACGTGGAATGAACGAGGAAGCATTAACACAGTCAGAGAAAGGAAGTTTACTGCTTTTCGGGTATTTTTCAATAACCTACGGTTATAGGAATATTTAAGTCATTCCGTTTTAGCCCCTTTTTACCCAATAACTGTTTACCAGATTCTACCAATAATACTTAAAAAAATTGACTTCAACACTTTTTTGCCGGGAGTGGACGTATTTTTGTCGTGGTATATTGAGGACGAACATGAACACACACCAATGTAATATCTGTACCGATTCTAATATAGTTATTTATATTGATGCTTTGGAAACTCGACAAATTACACCAATTGTGGTTGACTTAATATGAAACCATTATCCGCGCTGTCGTTCGTCGTGATCAACTGGTAAATTTAGTTGACGATGGTTCCGAGATATATTTTGAAATACATATGTAATAAAATACTATCAATCTACATCTACGTGATCTGATACTCATATACATTTACTGAGCTTTAATAAATATTTTAATGTCTGCGCTTCCAACTAGCAAGTGTATTCTTAATTCTAGTATTTTTCCACGTACCTCATTATTTTGCTCCAAAAAATTTCTGATGAATTCTGTCTCTTTTTCTTCCCAAACAAATGTCTACTTTTCTCTTTTCTTATTATGATCTACTATTATCTTCCCAGTCGCCACTTTATTCTATTCTATTTTATACTGCTCTCAGTCGGTTTTTTCTACGTTTACACGTTTGCCATCCTGTGCCTCAAAATCCATTAATTTTTGTATAAGATTAACGTAACAATTATTGCAAACCATTCATCACTTTATGCAGCTGCTTAAGCAAAAATTGTAGAATGGAATTGCAGTAAATTAGTGGTAAAGTGTCAGTAGTAGTTTTCATTAGATAAACATGATTTATAAAACAACTAACCCTATCAAATGTTGCCCCACTAACATGCCCTGGAGACCGCTACTCAATACACAACTAAAAAAATGATTGCAGTAACACATTTATGGTTTTTGAATGCACATTTTCTATTTGTCCAATTAACAAAGCTGCTAAACACAGCTCACATAAAATCGCAAAACAACCTATATTGTGTTGATAAAAAATCACGGCAATTCACATGGATTTATCTAGATTTGCAGCCTCATAGGTAACGCAAACAAACAACCCATAACTGTTTCAAAGGCTATTAATATTGGCCTGTTCATTGCATTAATGTACATCCGAACGAGATTATCGAGATCTACCAATGTGCATTTTCATTGCAAATTTTTAACCCCGAAACGTTTGCCACGTTGGTAAACATTTCTGTTTATACAATAGGGTTTTTGTTGCCCATTTCGCAACATGATAAATGCCACAACTCGCTTTTTCTGTATTGCACAATAAGTCAATTTCCAGGAAATTAAATAGCCGAGTTAATGAATCTCCACCAGAATCACAATATAAAAAATGCATTAGCAAATTAATGCCAACTTTGAAGAAGTATTTGCAAGTTTGTGTATCCCCGGATTTTGGTATTGTAATTAGCTTTATTTAGCACTGCAAAGCACAACCAAACGCTAATTATTTCGCTTAGCTAGAAAGTTTATGGAATTGATGGAAAAATACTGGAAACGCTAACGTAGTCATAAATCGATAGAATAGAACAGAACGCAAATTTGAAGATAGTGTTGAAAAACGAACTGGATCGGAAACAAAGTTAGTAAGCACTTCAGGTTTTTCAATAAAGCTGGACAACTTCATATTTAAGCCATTTATGTACTATCCTACCACTTTGAGTTTAAAGGTGACTCAGTTGGCAAACATCTTACGCAGGTCCATTCAGAAAGTTCTAAAGCATGATCATTTATGCATTTTTCAAGCGCTCCTAAAGACGACAATGAATGGCAAAATCAGTTTCGCGAAGTAATTAGTGCGAGGATTGGAACTGAACCGAATTTGATAAAGAATATTTGTTTTAGTGTTAAATCAACGTTTCTCCGCAAAAGCTCAACGTTAAGGTAGCAATCTTGGGATTGAAATAACAGTACATTTTTTAATGATAAAGGAACCTAACCGGTAAATCGTGATTCGACTTATCATTAGAAAACCTTTCGTTGGATGCATAATATTTATACTTTTAGCAGGAAGTCCCACATCCACAAAATTCATTATATGTTCGACAATGTTTGAAGGAAGGATTTCCTGACAAAATGATGCAAAAAATGAGACACTTATAGTTTATAAAACATTTGTCTGCAACACTCTAGACATAGCATTAAATACCTCTGTGGATTCGTACTCAAATCTAACTTAACAAAACAAAATGGTGAAAAGTCTGAAGCTGAAGAACGCAAATAACTTAGAGCTCAGCTTCATATTGTGTAAAAAGCTTCGAGAATAAATTATAGACCAGAGACGTGATTAAAAATGAATCCCCGATTGCAAGAAAAAAATATATTTTTTTTTATTTTTTATTACGCAAAACTGCCCGATAACGACCAAAACCCTACGAAGTTCAGTACCTACAACAGATTTGTTTGAAATATTTCTCTCTAAGCCTAATTTTGTAAGTTCAATCCGCGCTACGCGTATAATAACCGATCCTACTGTTCGAGTGTTCAGAAGCGTTAAGAGCGTTAATTTATAAAGCTAAAGGACTCGATTCAATAATAATCTGGAGCATTCAGAACAATTCAGAAGGTGACCTATTATACTAAGAAAAATAAAAATACAATAAAATGTTCCATGAAATACAACATACAACAACTAACAACCAATTAAAAATAAAAATAAAGAATAACTTGAAACTGTACCACCTATGATCAGCTAAAAACACCATGAAGCAAGATTTACATMTAATTTTGCATAGAAAAAAGTGCTCGCAATTTTTTTTACTATATGGATTTTYGTCAATATTTTAATATTTTYCAGTTTTCCATGTTTTTTTCGCTTCTAAAGTCCTTGGAAAAATAATAAAAAATAAARAATTATCAATATTATTGAAATACTTYAATTCAGTTAATTCCAGAATGAGTGACCGATCATACGACAAGTGAATTTTACATAAGTTTATTGGTTTTTCAATAAACCCATTTTTTATGTTTAGSTTGATACAATTTTAGCAAGTGCTTAATTGTAATATCTAAGCAGAATAATTATGATTTAATGTGAAAATTTTGGGTGTTAAACTGTTTTCAGTTGTCTCCTAACAATTTTACGTTTCTGGACTTGGATACTTTTCATATGACACTGACGAATTGTGTGTTAATGTTAGATACTAATATTGTTGATAACATTTTTATTAATATACTTAAATTATAGAGTTGTTGTTCCTTTTCATATTTTAATTTAGTTTATCGAATTTAAATCACTTGTGTTCGTAATACTAGTTTTTGTCCTTGTACTAAATTTCTTCAAATTGTTATTTTATACCACCATAAAATGCCAGAGGAAAAATGGCCAATTATTTCAAAAATATAACCAACTGAAAAGTTATTGTTTTTGAACAAGCTGTTGTTCAAAAACACACCTGATAGACATTTAAAAATAATGAAATTTAAAAATAATGAATTAATAGAAAATAATGTTTCTACATTGTTCAATTACTTTAATTTAATAACTAACATTTGATTAATAATACTTACTGTTTTTCAACATATGAGTGCGATGTTTTTCCTTTGAACCATAAATATGTTGTCTGATTTTGGAGGAAATGATGAAAACACTCAAACTTTCATAAAAAAAAATACGAAACCGACATCAACATTTTCATTTCAAATTTGACATGTTTGAAACTGACGAATCCCATATTTTACTAGTGATTCGAGTTTAGTAAAAGAACATGCACTCTCTGACATTCTTTTCATGTTTGCCGCTGGGGCTTCAACGTCTTTGTAAATCTACGCCAACGTATGATACATTTCTACGGGATACAAATTTCGCATTGGTTAAATAAACATGTTTGTAAAGCAAAGGAATCTGTTTGCGATTAAATACTGGGCGCAATTAACCAGTCTAATAAAGATATAAATTAGACACATACTTTTACAGAAAGTGCATATTTGCTTTATAACATTCATTACTTTCATATATAAATTTCATTTATTTTGTGTAGATAGATTTTGGTTTTCAAAAACTCTCAGAAACAATCTTAATTAAATGTGAACATTTAATAGAAAGATGAAAAACAGGTAAAGGGCGAATACCTAAAAAACTGACATTTTCTGCAAGAATACTTTTTAGTTTAGTAGCTTTGCTTCAAACTCAAGTACGATAAAGCAAAATAAGCATTTATCATCGTGAATCAATAGATTTGCAGATGCCGAACCCAGGTCATTTTCAAATAATCGACATAAATTGCCCGCTGAAAAGGAAATTCGATTTATATACTCTAAAATATAACAAGAACTTTAGGTCATGAAACAGAAACACTACCACAGCTACTAAGCCATGAGAAGATGGCTTCATGCATCCTAAGCAGAAGCAGAAATGAGAAAATCACAAAACGATTTCTATTCATTATCTATTATTTACACATGATTGGTATTAATTAAATAACTAATAATTGTTAAAATATTCCATATATTCGTAATTAATAACACACAGTATAAATCCAGTGCTTATTAAAGAGAAAGCCACAAATAACTTTAATAAACATTATACAAGAAGTCAGGATAGTCCGAGGGCTCTTGCCGCAGAGTGTGAATACTAAGAAGGTTCTTTTGATACATTTGGGAATTGTATAACATGGCTTTCAAGAATTCAATATCGTGAATGTGAAAAGTGTAAAAATATGCTGCCTTAGGAGAAAATAATATACAATGCCTGAATATATCTTTTGCGGTCAAATAAAATAAAATGAAATACCAATAAATCAAGGGAATCGTTCTTGGAATTATTGCCGAATAAAAACTTTTGTTAGGGGTTTCCTATATTAACACAACGTGAAATGGTAGATAAAATATCGAATTAAAGTTATTACGGTAGGGTTTTTTAGGAGCTTCATTATATTTTACATTCTCATTCCCAATTTAAAAAAAAATAAATGTTATTAGGGTGTATGAGTGTAATAGTGCATTGAATTGAAATTTAAGTCAGTTTAAATTGAAATTAACAAAAAGTATGTTACTGATTAATTATTTATGTAACTGCCATGTTAATTTGCCAGCCACTGTGGAAAACAATTTCCGACGTTTCTTCCGAAAAATTCAGCCTTCTTCATTTACATCGATCAAAGTTGCATTCCGGAACGGAAAATTTATACTTCCAAAAACCTGAGTCTGACAAAGGGAATTTCAAAATGAACTTTCCGTGTAATTTAGGAATTTGATAAGAAAAGACGACGTTTCTGGAATTGATTCGCTGATCATTTTTGTTCGTCTGCTAAACGCGTTTGCCAAACCAAAACAGTCGACTCAAAACTTAAATTTTTACGGATTTTGCTCCACGCAATCTAACAATTTTTTTTTATTTAATAATATGTATTCAGTACGAACTGGTTTTCTTACTGGCTTAAACAACTGGTTGGTTAAGTTTTGAAAAAATGGATCATCGGATATTATACATGAAATATCTGGGAACACTCATCATGGGAGTTAAGGAAAATGAATAGTTCCTGGAATAAGGCAATTAAAAATATTTCAAAGGAGTGTGGAAAGCATTTGGCCAGCTCTAAACAAGGGCAATTACGCTAAGGAATTTGTTCAGGTTACGAGAAGAACAAGAACGAAATTGTTCTGAACTAAATAAGAACGTGTATAGCTAAACGTGTTTGTATCAGCTTCCAGTATATTCAAGCAAATATATTCAAATATAAAAAAAATTGTAGAACTTCTACAAGAAATAGTAGACACTGTTTTAAACCCTAACCTTAAGAAAGTGGCGATTCAACAATCACGCAAAACTTTCTAAACGAAAATTAAAGACCAATTTTATCAGAATTATGTACATTTTGATTATAATGCTAGACAATCAGTGGTGATTCACTTGTCCATTTTTCGACAACTTTCTGCAAATCGCAAATGACACTAGATACTTCGTTGGGAGAAGTGAGTGTTTTTTTCTTATTCTTAGATAAATAATATGACACTTCACACACATGTAATTGTACCTACACTTCGTGTGCCTTGAAAATATCTAATATCTTGAAAATTCGACGTTAAGCGATCAAGCAACGAGTCTTCGTCGTTCAGGGCTCAAACAAGGTATTCAGAAATTAGTCTGAGAAGACTTTCAATCTAATGAATTAATTAAAATTAAAATAATAATCATCTCAACACACAGCTGGTACTCGAGAAAAGTCAAATAGAAGTTTACAAATTTCTAAAGAGTTCCGGTGCTGAATTTGGAGCCATCAACGCAACAACACTCATAATTATGTTTTAACAGTATAAGTTTGAAATAAGTTAATTAATTGTTTTTTATTATTAAAGATTTTAGCCAGCTAATAACCGGTTCTCCATTTCTAAAACTCACACAGTCGCCGCGATATATTGATACTACAATTTTTAGTAAAGTAAAAATAACAGAAACGCCCTTAAATTGTATAAAGTAAAAATGATCTGGATATAAAATACAGTGGTTGTGCTAATTTAAAAACCTGTCTTGTCTGAATGAAACTATTTCGTTCCCTTGCAGATGCAAAATTACTTTTTAAGTCGGGAATACCTTTGCTAAATCATCATTCTCGCTTTCCCATCTTTGTGCTGCATTTGATTAGTTTAGTATTTTGAAATCTATTATTCACTAAACATCGCCTTACTCTCATTAAATAGCTTAGGAAATTATATTAAAGCTTTTATTGTCTCACTGCTTTACGCGGAATTTCGACAAACAACAGCAAAATATTGAATGGGTAATATTGGCCCTAATACTCAAAAGCTTATAGATCCAGAAGCCTTTCAAATAAACTGAACATTTAATTCCTTTATAAGCAGTATGTAAAACAGTTCTCATGTTATTTTACAGCTCGTTTGGTTCCGTCAATTTTTGGGTGCTTAACATATTTTGTGTGCTTTTTATGACTCTTTAATAATCAGGATTAATGAAAAATCGATGTAAGTACCCCATAAATTGGATAACAAAAGGTTGACTCTGAAACCGAAGTCAAAATTTCCGTTTTTAAATCGAAAGTACCATCATTTTAAGTACGAAGTAAATGTTATGTGATTGATAATAAACGATAGATACCCTCTTACTCTCTTAGGCACCTCAGATAAAAAAAAAATGTGCTTTTAAAGGCTAGATCTCAATTTAAAGATTGCACTAAAAGATTCAGCGTTCTGAAGGAGAAACATTTTGTTTCTCGACACTTGAATTCCAATTCGAGCAACTTGAGAGCCGTATAGGAGAAAACTTTTCAGCAACTGTTAATCATTCAGCGAGAGCTAATTAAATGTTAGTAGCATTCCGTTCGTCTGTAACAACATTTGGAAACTCTTTACAACGTGGCCTAAAGTGAAATTCAGGTTCTATCGGATCGAGTTTTATAAAAGAGCAAGAAGATTAGAGCGTAACACATATATTACTTCAACTGGAAATTAAATTTTATTTAACCTCACTGGTAATTGGGAAGCAACGAGCCTTTTATCAGGTCAAGTAAATCAACTACTTGTGCTAAGCGCAATTAATTTTAATTTATCTTCAGGTATAAAGCTTTCGCAGCCATAAGCCAAGCTAAATTATTTTTGGGGAAAAATATATGGCTTTCAGGAAATTCGAATGAATGCTTGGAAATTATCGTTTGCCAGAAAATCGTACAAAAAATTGTCAATTCAGCCGGCACATGTTTCTCGTTAAATATCGCCGTTCTTATTACCTTCTGCTATATAAACCATGAAAGGAAAATTAGTCCGTCATTAGGAAAAGCATGGCTTGTAAAGTAAGTCACTGTCGACTAAAAGTAGGAAGGTAATTAGTCTGGTATCCTTCTATTTATTTTAATAGCAGGTTAAGTTCAATAGCAGATATACAGATGATTTAAAAACTCGTGAAGCAAATCAACGCAAACACAATAGTTTAGGGTCCGCTATATTAAATAATTTTTTAGCAGTAGCATGTTTTTCAGTTACTACCTGATATGATCCCAGGCTGCACATCGATTAGTAGAGAGTTGGTTGCGAAAAAAATAATACTAGCAAATGCAACGAACAGAACAGCACCTAAAGCTAAGGATCACTTTCATTAATAGACGTTCAATAAATAACTAAAATTTCTTTGCAACTCCAACCGGTCAAGAGTAGTATTCATTCGGTGAAAAAATGTGTATGAGGTTAGTTCGACTAGTGCTTTGTTTTAATTGCTAACATTGAAAAAAGCCACGTTTGACTAAGCTCGAGCTATGGACATCCTGTATATCACAGTTGAATTTTCCCATTGAATATCCACATACAATAGATCTTTCATTTTTCAAAGTCAAATGTACGCAGTTTCTATTGTTTAGTGTTTCAGTTAGTGTCATTTTACAGTTAAATCGTTATCAATAAAACACCTGTGTAACGGAATAATTGCAATATAATCCACCCTCATGCAATATCCGGAACAACTTCTCCGGTTAACTGCTTTCAATATCGATGCAGTTTAATTTGTATTGCTTTTGGCTATTGCCGAAACAAATTGTTTTCTGTATATATCAATTTCAAACTATTCCTGGTGTTATTCGCTTCTATGTTATTTAAACTGACATGTCTGTAGAGCAATCAGCCAATTATTTGTTGACAAAAACAGTGGAAGCTACTTACATTTTTTTAAATGCGGTGAGAAATCCTATAAAATTTTCAATTGGAAATTACAAATGAAGTAGATTGTGGTATGTACTCATTTAAAATACCGGTTCTTGCACGTATTATTAGAAAGTTTAAGACACATGATAATAATGAACAGACTCAAAACCAATCTCTGTTTGCTTTTATTTCAAGAAATTTGCAGTGATACAAGTTTTATCGTAACTTCTATGATAAATTATCTTACGACATTGAGCGACAAACGATCAACCACCAATTTCGGTATTATCAAAGCGTTCAAAGATATTGATTTAAGTCGGCACAGACTTAGAGATTCCTATACCAGTTTCTAAAGCTAAAATTGGTCCTGTGGGTGAGGAAATTAATACAGCTCAATCCCTACTAGGCTGTAGCCACTTGTATCAATCGTCAGACTTTTTCCTTCGAAACTCTAGTTTAATACTATTTTTAATCAGTTTTTTGTAGGTCAAATTATGGTCCAAGAAAGTTTCAACGTATAAGGCGACTATTCAAAAATAAATTTGTTTGTACACATTTTTCCTCAGTTGCACAGAAGGAATCAACTAAGCGAAGTTAAACCTCAACTTTAACGACAAATAGTTGATATATTGGCGTAGAAAATTAAGTAATCAATCAAAATTTAAGATATGGCAATAGGAATAACATTTTTGCGTATTCAGAAATTCTCCTATGGATTATGCCACCTTGTTCTTCATTAAGCATCAGGATTTGATTGGGTTAATTTTAAAACTTATAGATTTTCATCATGGCGGCGTTTGCGGATCAATTTATGAATAGAAAGAAATAATTACATACCTCAAACAGAACGCTTTTGTGAATGCCACTAACATTAAAATTTATCTGTTCAAAACAGAATTATATATACTACCTAGATAAGATTGTCTCGAAACTAAACCTTTAACTTTTTACCAGCGTAATTACTTATGGAAATCGAATTACGCTCAAACTTACAGAAAAAGCAAATAATAAACTAAGAATGTTAATTATTTTAATTCAAATAATAAACTAAGAATGTTTAATATTTTAATAAATCTGTGTGTGCCCTTTAGTATACTTTTCTCCTAAATCCCTCAGTTATTAACACATTTTATGCTTAGCACACACTAATATTCCCACAAAAATTTTATAAATAGCAGCATATCTGTGCTTTGGTTACGATTAAATTGATCTTCTATAGCATACATCAAAAGCGAACATTTACATTTTACAAGACGCAACGAAAATTGGTGACCGGACCAAACTGAAACCATGTGAACTTATTCCTTCGATCGATCACCCATGCTATAGCAGAATGCACTTTTCGATAAAAGTAAACACTGTTTTCCGCAATCTGATAATTTTGTGAAATTTATTTCCTTATAATATACATTTAAATAAATGTCCCTGTTTTCTTTCGTACGTAAAGCACTTCCTGTAAGGGTCACAGACATGGTAATTGATTAGTTTCTGCGTCTGAAAAACAACTTGATTATTGGAAAAGTTTAGCTAACGAATAAGCGAACGTACCTATGTTCGATAGAAAAACTACTTAAAAGTGAAAACTTTTCTGCCGATTCCTTAAACTGTGCAGGCATTTTCGACAGTGCTATTGCGGTTAAGAATTGCTCGGAGAATAGAGTTTACTGTAATCGACTTCGACCCTTAAAGTTATTATTACCGATATCAATTCACAAATTTACTACAACCTATTCATTCTCTTTATTGATTAATTATTTAAACCATTTATGAGGCTTTTTCAGAGTATCTCGTCACTTTACGTTCGTACTTTCACTTTAAAACCTAATCCTTAAGGAGTAAAACTTTGAACTTTCCCCTGGAAGTGCCACTGTAATTATTTTGAAGTAACCGCACTGAGTAATAAAAAAGTTGTTGAATTTAATGTAAAGTGAAAATTTTCTAACTTTTAGA
>NW_026018508.1:7629762-7656616 GCF_020466585.1 Dendroctonus ponderosae
TTCTTTGCTGTGGGATATTAGCCCATTGGTCTGATAAGGTGACCATTTCTTGAAGTGCTGCCTGATTCATCCCATAGAATCTCAATAGAATTCAGGTCTGGCCTTCTAGCAGGCAATTTTATAAAACGTACGAAATTCAACATATTAACAATATACATATGTGCTGTCATTGATCGTCGGTAAAGAAAAACATGAGGAGCTTTACGTCTATAAATGAATTCCACCCCACACAAGGTCGGGTACACCTATGAAGCATGAGAAAGTATTTTATGTATTTTTGAGAAGTACTCGATAGAAATATTCCCTCTGTTGTATTGAGAACTTTGAAAGCGTTTGTTTGCATAAAATGAACATAATCATTAGTAACAGACAGAACAGAAAATGCTGATGTGACTAGGTAGAATCTCATTCAGACTGTTGAGTTCTGTCTCATACTGAACCTAGTCAAAAAGCATACGTTTTTTACGTGTCTGGTAGTGTCTTTAAAATTTCATAGTTCTGTTTGGTCAGCGACTGAATTAAAACTATGTTTATTCTGTAAGATTATACTACGTTTTGACCTTTGCTTCGGTTGTTTGCGAAGCTATTTTTGATTCTATGACGTCGTTATGCTATCAGATATTGAGAATGAGTGTCCGATCGGACATGGCCTATCCAACGCTTTCAACTATCGATCGGACAAGGCCAGAATAGCCTTAAGAAAAACGCCGGTTTTATTTATTAGAGAATAAAGATAGTTTTGATTCAGTCCCAATCCCGCTATCCGAATAGAGTTCCTAATACGCATTCGTTTGTTACTTGACTGAGCGTTCCATGGAACAACCCATTATGACACCCTGTATAAAAACGGAACAATTATCCTGAAAAGCAGATTGTCGACAGGAAACCTTAATCTTATTAGCATTAATAGCACATTTGTCTCCCTCACCGAATTGTCGCACCGCATCCTGTTTGGACGTAATTCGATCTCTTAAAATCTCAAAATCCGAAAGTTCCGGAATATTAGTTCATCTATGATTTCAAAAACAATTTCAATTGAACATAGCAAAAATTTGGAAGTGTCTGTCTTTCTATTGAAAACATAACAAAAATTAAATGGGGAAAAACTCATTTTAGATTTGAAAAATCAAGTCCCCATAGAAATATCACCACTCTATATTTCTTTCCGTCTGCAGACGAACATATGTCTTACAATCTTCCTCACCTTTACTTGTATATTTGATCATAACAAATAAAACAACCATAATTATAAGTCAACATCGAGTTGCCAGGATCAATTCCAAGAGGTTTCTTGGAGGATTATTTTCCTATAGAAAACTCATCGAAAGAAGAAAATCGCGGAAACTCCTTGCGGTTGTGAAAAGTGAGCAGTTAAAAAACTACACTTATCGGGATTATTCAAATTGCTGAACGCTGGATCATTATCAGTTAGTAAAGCTCCGCTAAATTTTTTCAAAGAATTTACATAACTATTTATGTTTGGGTAGTCTTAGAGCTTCTACAATTTTTCTGTTTTTTTCGACTTTATCCGGGAATCTAGAAAAATGTTATTTCTGGGACCACATTGACTTTTAGTTCCCGAATTATATTCGCGAAATCAAGTGACTTGTAATTTGGATTTCCAGGCAATTTTCATTAACAGAATTTATCCATTAATTACAAAAATATGTTTTATATGAGGTATCACTCGCATCTTTCTCAATTATTTAATTTAATGGAAACGTAATTTGTGTTGGAAAAAACGCCACAAATTTTCAATGTTAATTTTCATTGCAAATATATCTGATACTTGATTTTCACTTTGAAGCCCAGTCTAAAGCAACTCACATGGATAAAAATAATTGCACCTTCGACTGAAACTCCCACTCATTTCGTCAGAACTCATATTAATGTGGCGATTTGAATAAATTTGTAACGACTGCCAAGACGATGCCGTTAATTCGATTTCTGCGTCTTAGCGAAACTTGAACTTCAAAACCAAATACCAGAATATTTTACCGACTTGAGGACTGAGAAGTTAATTATTCAGATATGTAAAATAAAAACTAACTCGGTTAGTAAAATCGAATAAGAGACTGTCTCGGGACTAACTGGATTTACATTTCATTACACAGGCAAAATTTTCCTAAGTAAAATAATTAGCTTAACAAGTGAGAAAAATGAGGCCCAAATTTTGGATTTAATTATTATTGGCACACACGTGCTAATAGGAAGTTAGGTGTTTTACTTGACTGGATAGAATTGGGGGTTGGTAAAAAGTAAGATATTATGTATCCAGAAAAACTTTGAGCTTTACTAAAGAAATATTACTGCAAATAGCGAAAACTCAGATGATTTAAAATATCATACAACAGTGCACTTTCTACTACTTGTCGGTTTTCCAAATTAATTGCTTCTCCAACTTTGAACGGATTTACAACTTTTTTAGGGTGATTTAAAAGTTTCTCTTATGGCACCTAAAGAACTTCATTCTCTGTCATGTTACTATAAAAACTATTCTAAATGGATGTCGGCAACATTAAAACTTCTGACATAGATAACAGCGTGTTCTTCCTGGTTCTGTTTAGAGAAAACCATTTTCTGAACGTCAAAGGCATTTTTAGGTACGTCTTGTTACGTACGATGTACGTTAAAATCTTGGTTGAATGATATTCCTTGTCCATTTAAGAAAAAATCAACTTTCTTCACGTTGTCGCTTGTAGTCGACAGAGAGAAAAACATTGAAAGTGTTGATTAACATGAGAAAATTAGTCTCAAAGACAAATTTGCAAGATTGCAAAGTATTATTGAAGATGAAGCAAATTTTAGTGTAAAGAGTTTCCTCTCTCTAACAATGCATTACCTTGTCTGTTTAACTCTGAACTTATGACTCTAGTGCAATCCCGTTTTTTTGCCATAAATTAGTAAATTTTTTAAGGTTTTGTTACCCAAAAAAGGTTTTGTTACGACAGTTTTCTTGAGGTGGAAAATAAGGCGTAAGGTACATTTTTGTTTTACTGATAGAGGAGGTACTTGCGACGCATTTTGCCTGCAATTAGATTGGTAGATTTTCACTCGCTATAAAAAATCGATGAATACTAGACTTTAATCAAACGTGAAAATTAAAAGAGAATTATATCAATTGTTCAAAATTAAAATCACTCAAAAACCATGCGCTCTTTTATAAAACTAGATAAATAAAGACTTGGGCTATGAAATGCTTTTCTGTCAGTCATAGTCTTTAAAAATTCCTGAAAATGACACAACATTCTTGCCAACCAAGAAATGGGAGTCATTTTATGCATTTTTGCACCGAAAATTTTGATGAATTTTCTCAACTGGATATAGTATGACATATATTTATAAATTTGTATAATCGTCTAAGAGTAATAACAGCGCCTCAAGAATGAACTCTTGAGCAGGCAGGAAAAGTTACAGTTACCGAAAGTTCAGATAGCAGGACTCGACTTTTCAGGACCACAGCAGTCATACTACGGGCTACAGTTTCAAAAATTTAAAAAAACGTGAAACTACGTCTATTTCATTTTTTTCGTGTGCAGAATTTGATGTCACTAAATGGTATTACTTATATATTTTCTTATTTTCTACAAGGCATCGATCGAATTTTTTAAGAACAATTTTGTTTACAGATGAGGAGATGAGGATATTCCCTGGGGAACTTTTACTCGCTGGGGAGCTTCTAACTGCTAAAATCATCATCTGTAGGAATCTTTGAATTCCCATCCTGTAAAATCAATACACTTAATATGAATTTAAAATGTTTAGTTCTGTGTTATTAGCACTAATTTGAGGATTTAAAAAGAGATTGATTAACATTTTCGGAAATATTTTTGAAGATAGAGCGTCGCCACATTTTCCTCGGCTAATGGTTACGTACGTAGAAGCAATTTTTCTAAATAGTCGGATTAGCCGTGGTCGCAATATTGCATGGCCACACAGACATGCAGACTTCAATCTCCTGGATTTTTCAATTTAGTGTTACATTGAGTGTCAATTGTCAAGAAAACTATTGAATAACTTGTAATATTGTTAGTTTTACCTGTTTCATGAAGTAGAAATACTTAATTTATGTCGAAAGTATTGCTCTTTTAGGTATGGAACTAAATTTGGTGTTAAACGTATACAGTCAAAAATATTGATCTAAATATCGGCAAAACTGGTCGCAAGTATTGCCATTTACGAGCAAAGCGAAAATCGTATCATGTATCTGATTAGTGACCTAAAAAATCAAACCTTTCAATTTTCTTTTGTTCCAACGAAGACGTTTTTAGAATAATGGCAAAACTAATTAAAATTACGACTGACATTCTGTTTTTCTGAAAATAACAACTTTCCGATAAGGCAAGCTTGCACCAACGACCATCATTTAACATGTATAAATAAACCATTTTCCCATCATTTAAAGTAGTATATCCAGATTCTGCATTTCCCATTGTTAGGGAATAACCTTGTTGGTTATTTAGTCTCGATATATTTTTGGACTTTACAATTAACGACTTTTTGGAGATGTACTCAGTCTGCTCCATTCTACGCTCAAGCCGATGTGGTGTCTTTTAGTTTGATCTTCATTATCTTCAGGTGCTGAGTGGCAAGCTACAAATTAGTCAAAACGTAATTTTCTTCGACACAAAACTGTGAAATTAATTAAGTTTTGCCGGATAGATAGAAGCAGCAAGCTTGTATTACAATTAGTTAAATACAAAAATATAACGGTGTAATGAAATTAGAACATGTGGCATTCGAGTGGTCAGCATTCCACTTCCATCCGCGCAGCTAAATAAACGACAAAGTTAAGTTGCAAACACTGCTAACAAAATCGGAAGTTWTTAMAACAAATTTACTGAKCAAACTTACACTATATTGTATACTCACAGCTAGTGCATCTCTCTWTGRCTTTTAGTTATATTTATAYTTATGACAAAGTTAAATGCTAAATAAAATGATTCCATATAGTCGACCAAYGACATAAGCAAACGGTTTAGTTGGCTAGTTTTTGYTATTGTTTCACACGTGCATGTAATCAGACTTTCTAGCATTTTCTAATAGGCCAAGCCAACSAAAGAAAGTTAGCCAAACAAAAGTGAACAGTAAAAGGAAAATGAAATACCAAATGTGACGGGGAACATTTGGTATTGTTTCGTTCGTTTAAAGCTACTCTTTGCTGTATTTTCCGCGGTCCTAATAATGGTCTCTTTGCAAAGCAAAAGCACTTTCAGATCGTATGAAAACTGTACAGGTACAGGAAAACGCATGAGCTCTTCAAGCAAAGTTTCTTTCTTACTCGTCCATCTAGGTCGCAATGACAAAACACAATTGTTTAGTGCTTTATCGTTGTTTACTGCGTTTAATTTTACATTCTTTAGAGAATGTAAAATTAAGTTAAACTGCTTAGGCACGGTATTTTATTTTTTACGATCGCATGTGAAATAATGTCAATTACGACAGAAACAACACAAGTTGTTAAATAAAATTACCATTAATTAGGTTCAGGAGCTTTAATATAATTTTTTACTCGTCATAATAGCATACCTCGCCCAAACCGTAATTACTAACAGGTGCGTAAAGCGTGTCTCATGTCAGGGAAGGTCTTTGCCTCTGACACACCCTATCTAATTAAAAATATACATTAAGTTCGGTCTAGAGCGGTATTCTGAGGGCAGAAAATGTCACTGACCAAAGCCGAACCCAATGCAAATGCTGGCGGATTTCATGCGAACAAATTTTTATATTAATTTACTTTCTATGGGTGCGTTTCGAATTTGCTAATGGGATTCTAAAACCCAATTGAATTTATTAAAGAAAAACATCGGAAAATATATTCCGGTTTTATATATGAGAATTCTAAATGTTACTGAAAATTTCGTTGCTATGCTAGGATACATTTTTATATATTGCTCGTACTTTCCAAAAAGTCCTCATACAAAACCTATTTTGTGTATGAAAATTATTCTAGAAAAGGAAAATTATACTCGTTTATAAAGTTAAGCTGCAGATGTCAGCACATTCTATCCAAATCTATATTAACCAAGTATTGAAAACATTTATCGTTTAATTTCAAGGGCAGTACTGACCACGTTTCGCATCTGTCCTCTGATAAATAAGTTGTTGCAAGTCTGATTTTTTCTACCTGTATCTAAAAACAAAACACATCTGGCTACCGAAATACGGCACGAATAAATTTTCGACTATGCCACGAGCTTGAACTTTTAAAATACTCTTGACTGTTAAAGTAGTTAATTGACACTTTTTAAGATGGATGTTTTCTGTTGTGCTAATATTGTCGTCGACTTCTATAAGAAACTGTCTGGCTAAGTGTCAATTATCGTGACTTCTTAAAAAATAAGTAGCTTTCGAAAGTCTTAGTCAACGTACATTTTACCTGCAATACACTATAAATACCTTAGCGTTTGTATCTATTTTCAACGTAAATAAATCATTGACGATTTTACTACTTTCTAGGGATTTAAAGAGACTTTTTAACGCACGACAGTAATGCAGGTCGACATAAAGTGCTCTTTAAATACCTTAAATACTGCTTTTATTTTTGGAACATTGAAACTTTTAAACGCCATTTTTTAAATGTTAGAAAATATCGGCATCCTGTTTACTCAAACTCGTAACTTTATATCGTGTATAAAGTAGAAAGTTAGATGGGGATTTGCTGGTTTAATGTGCATATAGGGATTTATGGCATATTTTACAAATTGAGAATGCCACTGCATTTGTAGTTTTAGCACAGCCACCTGCTTCTGTACGCAAATTAAGGAATTTAGGTAACGTTCTAATAAAATAGGGAAATAAATCCCGAATTAATGAAAACTTCCACATGATGTTAATACTTTTCTGAATATTCGTAAATAGAAAAAGTTTATAACGTATTTGCAATGTTTTTCCTTAAGTGAGTTATTGACGTGTTTTGCTATTGGAGACTAGATCCTGATAATACGATTTCATATATTGGACTTGGTTGGACTAGAAGAGGCATCTAATCTTGTTAACGTTAGAACAGGTTTAAGGCTGTGACGACGCCGGTGTGAAATACAGACATAATCCCTCTGATTTCAAATTATTCAAGCCATTCAATACGTTTGAAAAGTTAATGGAAACATTTTCTGAAGCCGCAAATCAGAATCATGCCAACTATAATAATTAATTAGTAAATCTATCAGTGTCACCTGAAGGCGGCAAGCATGCTTTGACTCTGATAAAGGGGACGGTTTGATAATATTTATCGTTTGCGTTATATAGAGTGTCTCACCAGCAACGCTGTAACTCATATCAATAACGTAAGCAAATATATTTTTTTTCTAATGGTAGAGGTCTTGGACATTTTTAAGCCAAAGTACCCAAAACAGCATGCTCATTCTTGTTGAATTAAACATGCTATCGAACGAAACATGTTTGTTGCCTGAAGAATGGCGAAAACCAAAATGTAACTAACTATAAAAAAGTTCTTATCTAAAATCGCTACTAATCAGTTAATATACAGGGTGATTCGTCCGGGGGTCTTCACGGAAAACTATAAGAGATAAGTTAACAAAAGTAGGGTTACCCAAACTCGCAGTTTGGCAGGAAGGCCATTCCAAGCAGGCTAAAGAAATTAGGGGTTTGCATCTAAAGTAAGAAAGTTAGCTTATAGTTTTCGTACACCCTGTATAGATATAGGGATAAATTTATTTTAAATAGTTTCGGCAACACGTTATGTCCGGAAAGAAAATTGTCAGTTTCTGAAATAACCGCAAGTTGGAAAACGTCTAATGCACTGACTACGTAAATCACCCTGTATACTACAAAATATATTTAGCTGTAGCTTTCAAATTTTCGTCAAACAATTGTAGAATAGTACTTTTCTGAAATAAAAATTTTTCATAATTTACAAGCAAAGTACACCGATAGGGTACCAATCAAACATGGGACCATTTAAAAATTATACTTAATTGAATAGTTAAAATTCGATTTTCGCCTATTAATATCTTTTGGAAGTTGTCCAAAAAAATGTTTTTATAAGTTTCTGGTGCTCTTCTACTGAGCCCTTAAAATCACTGAGATCAATTTTAAATCACCCTGCGTAAAGCTAAAAAAAGTTCTTGTGGAATGAATGATACGCGTTAAACATTCATTTTTAGGGACGTTTGCCGAAAATATGGCTCATTTACTGCTTGTCCTAATTGGATGTACATTACAAATTGGAAATGTATATCATTTGTTTCAAACCAGTCATCAAAACAAAGCATTGTAACACAATTATCCGCATGGTTTGCCGTAAGTACGTGTGCAATATGTTTTGTCTTTGTGCTGAAGATTTAAATACCTTGCCACATCCGAGATGTTAAAAATTCCGAAAATATTTATGTTACCGAATGGGCTGCCAGCTGCTTGCATTTAGTCTGGAGCAGGTGGTCCCGTATGTTACTAACGCCAATTTACATCCGAAACGAAGATAACAAACAAAGCTGAATTCGAAGCGTCAATGAACACGTAAATTTATCAACACTGCTGTTGGATTTAAAAAAATACGACTTATTTGGCTTCTCCAGTTTTACGATTAAACTGTTGTTTGAATATAGAAATGAAATATGCTGCTATTAAAATGTCACAATTATTATCCAGATTTTGTATTCAAAATCAAGGTATCAATTGAATAGACCGTACTCCATATGTCCAAGGTAAAAAAGTAAATGTGTATTTTTAGACCTATCTGGTGCGACATTGTAAATCGCAATATGCTGCTGCAGATGATTGATTCAAGTAAACCAAAGCTTCAGTGGTGGAATAAACCTCAAATTTTTTTCCCGCAAGGCACAGTCTTTACAATTCATCACGTAATCAAGGCAATTACAATGAACATACCTTTAAGCTAATAATGAGTTATTCAAAAATAAGCTTTATTCTTAGGCAAAGTAGGATAAAAATGAAATGACTGTAACAAGTAAGACTGTAAATAGAAAGGGAGATTTACCCTCCTTTATACAATTTCCTTTCCAGCGACATCCGCGATCTAATGGGTATCAAATAAGCAACTGATTTTTTGAAAGATGTTTAACATCGATTTCAGAAATAGGTGGAGAAGGGGGTTTCTGTTGCAAAATGGGACCTCTAGTAATAAAAAGAACTGTTGCAGAAACTATTTGCTCTAAATTTACTTAAGTTAATTACAAGCAAGGACCAGGTGAAAAATGTTGCTGACAAAAGAAAAATTAAAATTTTAACACGAAAACACTGGAACTTGCAATATGGGAATGCAGTTTAGGGCTAAAAAACGTTTTTTTTTAATACATAAAGAGATGTTAAAGTGTGTCTTTTTTGGTGTTGAATAAGCTTGACTTTTTCGTAGCCCCTAATACCTCCAAATAGTTTTCGAGTTACATAACTTCTTTTTATACACCATTTTCTTCCATAAACATTGTCTTGATACTTTTTTTCCGATTTTGAAGGTCTATAAGCGGTCATAAGTGTGGATTTCAAACGGATCTCTACTCATAGTTGTATTCCAGCGTTAATATGTCTAATCAAAGATTTTATTTTATTTATTTAACCTTTTCAAGATGGTTTGCGTTACTTACTGTAATTTAGTTCTTTGAAAAGTAATAATCTTAAATTAAGGCAACTCATATTATGTAAATATAGGCCACTATTACGAGAAATAATGACGAAACCTGAAAATATTGAAAGAATCATGATTCAGAAGGACTTTTCAGTTTTTCGCAATTTTAAGCGGATTAACGATAAATAAACCACCAACTCACTTAAAGAATTTTAAAGTAAGGACCACATACACACGAACGAAGTACAAAAAAGGTCAAGACATCGTTCGTGGAAGATATAGATAGTTATTTCGAAAAATGAACATTACTCGAAAGCTAGTGGCCTATTGAACTGCGAAAAAAGCATAGTTAATAAACACCAAAAAAGACATAGGTACAAATTTTCATGTAAATTCAATCATTTATGCGCGGAAAAAAAAATACTAAAATATCGGCTTTTCGCCATTTGGTCGGGTAATTTAAGGTTGTCAAAAACTGTTCAAAAATATATAAGCTTTTAATTTTTTTATTATCTACAAGTCTATGTCGCAAAACGCAGAAAACCCTTTGCAACCCTTAAACTGCATCCCTATTTCACCATTTCCCGTGTTTCAATTTTATGTTTTCTTAAAGTTGGAACCTGAACATTTTCCACCAGGTACCTGTAGAAGTAATTTTAATCAGTATTTCTTAGTAAATTAAATTAAAAAGTATAACTCTTCAAAGCCCTTTATATAAATAAATCTCGGCTGATTGAAACGTAGGCTGACATCGCTCGAGTTTCACGAGCTCACAGCTTTCGGCTGAGCTTACCAAAATGGGAATTAAGATTAGTTAGCGATTTTCAATCGTTTTAGATGTTTTGAGTGCCTTTACTGATGAGATTATGAAAATTTCAAACTTTTGTTCTAAAATTGTACATGCAGACTGTGCGTTTGCTTAATTTTCAAAAAGCTAATAATTTTAGTAATTGGGGCACTTTCAAGTAAGAGTATTCTAGGGATGCTGTGCCACATAATGTACGGTAAGTAGTGTTGCTCTACATGTTGATTCAAAAAAAAACAAATAAATATTACAATCATCTATTTTCTTTTCTATTTTCAGTACTATCTGCGGCATGCATCTCAGTTTAGTCGTTAGAAGTAGGTAATTCTTTATTGTGTTGCACTACATTATGTGGCAACCCAGTGCTAACCTGAACGATAAATCGAACCCAGGAATTGCATGTATAATATAAATAAAATAAAGTATTTTCAAAATTTGCCACGTACCAAATACTTAAAATAAGTGATTGATATACAACTTATGGCATAGCGTTAACATATTTGGTGGTCAACTGCTCCGCATTGAAAATAGAATAATTAAATTTGCCGTCAGTAATTGGAACAATTTATAACGAAACATAAATAATGCATTCATTATGCATGCGGTCCAGAGTAGTTCGATTAAACTTTTAGTTTCTGATGTTAAAACAAAACTCAATGTTGAATTAGCGTGCAGTTCTATGTTAATAACATTTGTTGCATAATCTAGGCTATATTAACATAGTCTAATATTGAAACGTTTAATGTTGTGAGAGGAAATATATACGGCGGAGGAAATTAAACATGTCACAAACATTAATATTCCAAAAAAATAGGAAGCAATTATAACTTTAGTGCACCTCCAGAATCAATGGTGAAATTATTACTTTTGGTTCAAATTGATCTTTATGTGTTTACTTGTGTACAATCTGAGGTTCGACGTTAGAATAAAGTTCTATTTTATGTGATGCCTTAGATCAAGGAGCATTCTTTTCGAGGAAATATATTGAGAGGACTGTTCTGCACTAGTGTGATTATGTTTATATTTAACTATACTTTATATGTATCCAAGGAGTTCGAAAAAATATACAAAAATCCTGGACGTAAAGAGAGCAATTCAAAATAATTACACAAGTTTTTGTAAACTTCCAAAATCCGCCATGAAAGTTTTTCACACACAATTCTTGAACCATGGAGTATTCACTTCACATACTCATAGCTGCAGAAATGGACTAATTGCATTTTCGTTTGTATAACATTTTTCGAATGCTTTTGCGTACTAGCTACGAATCAAGTGCTCTTCCTAAATGCTTTTAATCCTAATCAGTATTAGAAGCTGGTCTCGTCCTGTTCAGATAGGATTGTTTTAAAACTGGCCGCATTGCATTACTAAATTACATTTGGAAAGTCAGGTTGGAAAGTAATTATGTTCTATTCTACTAAAATAATAATTTTATAAAATCAAACTAAGCACTACCATTCTGGTTGGTAACTTGGTCATTTTTAAAGCGTCATTTTGGGTGTATGTGACATTGAATATTCCTTGAAAAGTTTCAGTTTTTGATATAACTGTTACAAAAAAATAAAATGATGGCACACATGTTTAAAAATTATGATATAATGTATTCCAATGTTTCCAACTTATCTCGTATTTGACTATCCTTGCACAGAAATATGAAATAGCGTTTAGAAAAACCGAAGAAGATGATAGGATTTTTAAAATTATCGTATTTTGTAATGCAATAATTTGACTACATTTTTGATTACAATGACAAAACCGACATACGTAAATTAAAAAATGAAGCATTTTAAAGAAGACAGGAGAAGATAAAAATGAGATGATGCATGTGTTAATAATTCCACTAAATCGATAAATAGATGACTAAGAAATTACCAACGATTTAGCAAGAATTATTAATTTCTCAAGATTCGGCCAACTGATTTAAAGTAATATGGAATGAGGACGAAATATAAGTAAGACCTTAAAATAATTTCGACAGCCGGCAAATTCATGATGAAATAGGGTATTTCACATTTTTTGCTATAAAGTCACTCATATCTTTATAGCAAGTGAATTGTCTTTTGCGCAAACAGCGTTAGTTATGTATTTTAATCTGCTGAACTTAAATCTAAGCAAAAAAGCAAAAAAATATAATTCTTTTCCGAAACAATTGTTCGTAAAAACTATTAAACTTAAACATTGCAAATATCAGTTTTTATAAGTAATTCTTTATCTGCGATAGACCTTACCCAAGAATCGTATAGACTAACGCAATTTATAGAGTGAACATTAGTTTTGTAAAATTATGGAAATCAGAGTTTTTCCATACTTTTCCGATCTTTTATCGGAAGAAAACATAGTATTTAATAGTTTTAATGAGAAATTGTTTAACTACAATAAGATTTTCTAAAGGAATATTTAGCAGAATTCAAATTTGAGAGTGAATATTAGTTCTGAATAGAAAACTGAGAGGGTTTTCCGCAATTATATGGAAAAATAATTTGATATTTATTAGTTTTATTTATAAATACTTGATTAGAAATATAAACATGTATTAATACTGAAGAGTTTAAAAACAAAATAAAATCATTGTTATTTTACCACCAAAAGTCATGTTTTGACCACCAAAAATCACAATCCGATGACTTTTTTGATTATATTTGCGTTGAGCAGATTAACATACATAACCAAAATTGTTTCCGCATACAAAGTTTATCTAGCTGTAAAGCTATGACTGACTTCATGGCAAAAAGTGAAAAATATACTATTTCCTCATGAATTTGCCGTCGTGGAAATAATTTTTAGGTCTTATTTATATTTTTCTCTTACTCCACATTACGTCAAGTATACTCGCTCCATATTTCATCCAAATCAATCAAAATCTTGCGGTATAAATTCAGGTCATATTTCAATTATAAGTATTTTGGTAGAATGTTGCTTACTCTCAAAATAAAAGCTTTAGATCAATTTAAGCATTATTTGAATAGCGCCCTTCATCTTTCTTACTGATTTAGCGGTAAATTTTTGATTTTTCGATGCCAAGCATCTAGGGACATGTTTCGATACTTTAAATTGATTTGTACTTAAACACACGATTTACCACCAGCGGTAAAGAAAATTTAATAATAGGAAAGATATTCTCTATTAAAACTTATACAAATCTTTTACAAATTGTATTTTTCAAATCAAATAATAGTCATTTTAATTAAACTATTTTAGTGAGAGTTGGGATGATTAAACTTTTACCATATTCACAGCACTTATCTCCAATCCAATGCCTTTATCAGGTCCAACACAATAAACACTTGTAAATCCCGAAAGCATTGGCGAACGATGAACGTTCCAGAGAAGCAATGCGGGAACTCTGTTTATTCCATTTCTGTTTTGTGCTCTTGAGCCAACAAAACTCTATTTGAGTCGCACTGCAATTATGATGCGATTTGTCCTCAAATATTGATTTCGTATAAATCTAAATACATACAGACAGCTGACAATAACTAAAACTTTCTGCGTGATCCTCTTCGCTACGAGTTGGAGTAATTTATTTAGCTGAAAACGCAGTATTGGTGCAAAATTAATGATTCTTTTTACTCAGTTAGATGATTATTTGTGACCAAATACTTTGCATATAGCAGTTAAATAGTTTTTAGGTGTTGAAACTGTTTTTAAATTATTTTATTCCAACTGATTTGGGAAATTTTTCCAGCCACTAATGAAATGTTATTTCTCAACTCATGTTTCCTGTTATTAATTGTCTTTGGTGCCTTTGCTGGAAAATATTAAACTGCAACATTTACAGAAATCCTCAGCCATTCAATAGGTTCGTTTTAATCAGTGTAGGAGTGATGAAAAGGATCTCATACCAAATTATTTGCAGGGCAACTTCCCCATGTTTGAAATGTATGATTTTATAAATAGAAAATTTGGACAGTTCCAATTTTAGTTAATCGCTGCAAGTTAATTGAATTTAGGAGAATTAGAATTAGATTATGTTTTAAACACAGTTAAAGACTGATTAATTTGGCATATCTAAGTTAGGCGGCTATTGATTGACGACTGCCAAAAAGTTTTACTGGATGACTAAAAAACGCAACGGGAGCTGACTCATCCACAATATATCTTTTGGACTTTTTTAACATAAAGCTTGTTGCTTGCTCGGTCTACGTCTTTAAATTTCAGTATGTCTATTTTGTATATCCTCATTCCAGCTTTGATTCACTGTGCGTGATACATCACGAAAGAGATATGACTGATTCTGACAATGGCGAGAGCAGAAAGCTCGAAAGTGGAACATACAAAAATGTAAAATTACATCCGAAATGCGACTTTAATTTATATGCTCTATAGATTATTTAGTTCATATCGCTTGATGAGACAGTTATTCAAAATTGGAGTCATTCATTAGTGAGTACAAATAAAATGCTTTATACAAATTTTCAGGTCAACTATCCGGATTATTCTGTATTCGGTTGTTCAAGTAGCAAAGTTTTTGCAGGCGCAATATTTTCAATTGGCTCAAAGGCCGTTTGGCAAATTGCTTGTTTAGCTACGTACAAAAAATATAATATTGCTAAATCTGCTTAAACTCAGTCAACTTTTCTTTTATGGAAAATCACAGCCGAAATCTTGCATATCGGCATTAATTGGTTTCCCAACACGTGAACCGTCCCAAATATTTATAGTAACATTTTAAGTTGCGCTTTTCAAAACTTTAATTGTTTAGCAATGTCGAACATGTATAAAGTTTATCGTCCTTGGAGAGACTCTACAAGAATCAAATATTTTACATAACAATGCACAGAACCTAGCGTGTGCTGCTTATTGCAAGAAAATTGACTTTTTTGAAAAGCTAAAATAATGAAAGTTGAACGGTTAATTGCTGAATTGGTACTGAAAGGAATATTCACTAGCAACGATTAAGCCCATGTGACAAGCCTTAACCCAAGACATGAAACCGCATTAACAGGTTTTGTGCAGATTTTTCTTGGTCACTGTACAACACAACTGTAGAATATCATTCAACATTTCTTCCGCCTATCGTCAGATTTTTAAAGAGGAGAATTATATTTAAAGGTTTGTAATTTGAGTTTAAATTAACTGAAATCAATCCACGTTCAAATAGTGAACTTAACGGTTTCCAATAATTAAACAAATACGACCTTATAATGCAAAATTAAAAACGTTTTAAAGTTTGACCTCGTTTCACTGACTGTGATACATATACGACAGACCACAAATCACTGAAAAAACAAGATTTTAAATTGTAATAAACATTGTAAGTCAGTAGAGGTAGAAGAGCCACTAACATATGCATCCAACAACCATATTTTATGAACAGCTATTTAATTTACATATATTTAGGTGAATGAATAAGAAATAGCGCCATGCTCTTACAAAAATGTGTCCAACTGTATGTTTTTGCAGTTCTGCAGCAGCTATTTTTTGTGAGTTTCCAAAGTATGTTTCACGTTTCTGGCAGATCGATTTTTGAATTGTTCAGATTAGATTAGTTTATATTTTGTGCAGCAGGAGCAAGAATCTGGTGGCGCTATTTCTGTATTATTTTACCGTATATAAAAATTTGTAAAGCATTTTGATATTCTGAACATAATTAATTTTCAAAGCTTTCAGTTAGTACTAATTTCGAACATGGACACTAGATATTCCAACTTAATCCAAATTATTTACGAAAACACCTCACTCCAAGTTTAAATCAATCAAGGGATTAACACTGTCAAGGTTCCGACTTCCCAAAACTCTTCACTAGGGTTTTAGAAGACGCTTTCCAAAACGTTAATTGGGAAAATAGAAGTATTCAGATCGAAAGTTGCTATCTAAATCACCTGAGATTCGTAGACGATATTGTACTCAGTACAAGTATTACTAAACTGGAGGATATGCTACCTGAATGGAATGACTCTACCAATCACGTAAGTCTTGAAATAAAATGAAAGAAGACGAAGGAATTGAGCCAACAAAATCCACAAATTTTATTAAACAGCATAGATATAGAGAATGTCGTACATTATACATGCCTTGGACACACAACAAAGCTTGGTAATGACAATAAATCGGCGAAAAAAACACATACAAGTTAAAGAACAGATAGAAAAATCGAAAGAAGAAGGAGAGGATCCGAAACGAATACAGGCGAAGACAAATAAAAATCACAGGTATTATCGAGCAGTGGCAAAATTCAAGTAGCAGTGGATGGGGCATGTGACAAGAGAAACATCTGACCGATGGACATACAAGATTGATGACCTTTCAAAGAAGTGTCGGTAGACCACACAATGGATTTAAATTTAAATCATTCACATTTAAAATATAAATAAATTCAGGATGTAAATGGTCCCATTTATTTGTTTCAGTATTTTTGACAAGAAATGAGTTCCGCATTTCACTCATGAATAATTTTTTAAGCAAAATCGTAGTCATCTGCATAGAAATGAATTTAAAATAATAAAAATATTTATCTTTGCTGAAAGTATTTTCAAAGACATGATCAGTTTTCGGGGTTCTGAGAACAGAAAGACTTATTGCTAATGCATTTTCTAGTGCATTGCAAGCACACTTAAATTATTGTTCACTCCAACAAACGGTTTAGAAATACTAGGAAACATCGTGAATAAATAACTGAATATAAACTGCATAAGTGCACAGGTAAATTTGAACTAGAATTTGTGAAACTCATAAACGAGGAAGAAAAAATCGTCTGTTTGTTAACATTGCTATCTGTATTATACGGTAACAGTTACTGAATGTGTCTTCCAAATGTTCTATATACATTATCGCAGGAATAGTGTAAAATCAAGGCAAATGTTATCTTTTTTTTAAAACTTTGTAAACCGACCGATTCTCATTTTTGAGGCGAATATTATCCACCTAACCATGTACTCGATATAAATTCGATTATATAGACACATAACTGAAGACGATTACTATTTTTATTTTTATTACGACGATTAAGAGATTACTATTTTGCATGGTTAAATTTCGGACAATTTCAATTAAATGAATCAATAAAAACACACTCGGTACGGCCACAACTTCTCTAAATGCGTTTTAATTATAAAAATAATGAATTTTCTGTTTCAATCCGCTTAGGATTGTTTGTAGTTCATTCTTGTACAACGTTGAATAAAATTTCCATATATCTACTGAAATATAATTAAATTACTGCTGGCGCTTTTCACGGAAAGACCTAGGTTTTCCGAGATGGAAAAATAAATTGGCTGATATAGTTCCGTACATTGTTGGCAGAGAAAAAACACGAGCCATAAAGTATATGATTTAAATTAAACCACATTTTAATTATTAGGTTTAGTAGTTTTGAGTATGATTTAGCAAAAGTTTATTAGCAGATTCCTGGTTAACATGGTTAACACCTTGAAATTAGCAGTGAACTGAAGCAAACTAAAATAAAACACTGCATCTTGAAAATATTTAATGCTGCTATTTCATGATTTGCATTAATGTTGTTATCACATCGAAATAAGGCATGAGAAAAGGAAATTTATGTATCCAATTTAAGATGAAGAGTCACATCAGAAGTGCTAATGTTTAGGTTTTTGGTTTTGGGTCCAATAGATGTTGATTGACTTTCTGGGCTTATACGCATTGTGTCTAGTGCCCTCGGTAGATTTTAAAGAGTTTCTATTTTAAAAGCGTCGCGATTAACTGTTTTTTATTGTGATGGTGGTGGCGATTTATTTTGATCGTTTGAATATGCTACACACAGTTTCAAGCTTTATACAAAACAATAGAACGCATTCTTTGCAGAATAATCTAAGGTCACTCAAGAATTGCGAAAGGGCGACTGTGACGCCTAAGGGGTTGATGACAGACACTGAAATTTTATGTAAAAATTCCTAGCTTTTGCTGCAATTGATTCAAAAGCGCTGTATACTTTAAAGTTAAATATATGATAACTTTGTGCAATAAAGCCTGCAATAGATGTAAAGGCTACTTGTAACTTCAGGATTAATCACAAGAGTATATTTTACAATTGCAAATTAGTTAACCGTGTATTTCTTTAAAAACCATTCAAGGTTGATAACACAAACTTAAATTATTTAATACGTTAGTTATTTGAAGCTAGAAGCCTACGTTAAACCAACTGATTCAAAAGCTTTTAGTTGTTCGGCGCGCTTAGTTTAATTGCAAGTTTAAACGTTTACGCTAACAAGCATTTGGCATGCTCAAATTAATTAACAATTTTTGCTGCGCAAACTTTCAGCAGTAGGGTTTCGAAACTATTTTCATAACTGAATGTAATACATTTTTTGAATTGTTCACAACCCGTTTGTTTCTGAACTATACGAAGGGCAAATTGTATTACTTTAAGTTTATGGTACAGTTTTATCAGAAAGTATGTAGGGAAAGGACTGCGGTAAAACAAAATATATTGCGACAAATTTCAGAGTTTCATCGAGTATATATATGCATCTACAACCACAATTCACAAATCTCACGAAATCTGACCGTCTATCATTTAATAAGATTAGAAGAATATACAGTGTGTCCAAAAAGAAAGTTTACTTCCGTAAAATACCCAGGAACGTGTTTACTTCCTTTTCAGTGCTTTTTTTATATGTTTTCACATACTGATCCCCAAGTAGCAGATTTGAACTTAGAGCCCTCGTTTCTGGTTGGGTTTTTAAATTCTTGCTTAAAAAGCTTAAAACTTTGAGTATTTTCCACATAACAATGTTTGATGGTATTTAGTTTCGTATTTACCTATTTGCGCGAAACAATGGCATTTGGACTAAATGTTTAAATTTCAAAAGGTAAACGGCCACCATACAGATCGAGCTAATGTTTTGGGCATTGTCAGATATTTTTATACAATCCCTTCGATAAAAGAGTACATTCTTGATGTTCCTTACTTATGAATTTAAATTGAACTTTTTTGCAAAATGCAAATGCGTTTACAGTTAATACAAAGAACTAAAGTACTTATGGTGATAATCATCATTTAAAAATAATTACCCGGAAGGACTAAAGCCCCGTGAGTAGTCAGCAAATTTGAAAGAAATTTAGATATGCAGGCTCTGTAGACGATTAAACAAAGAATAAACACCGTGGACGAATATTTTTTTGACGAAATAATAACTTTTCCACCAATCATGAGGAAAATACTAAATAGATGAGTAAACAACACACTCAGTTTCCTACGTGAAAGGTAACGTTTTCAAGAGAGATGGAAAAACCATTAAAATCTTGAATTTTTGGTGCAGCATGAAATGGTGGATCGTGTGTGATACTGTCACGAACAAGACGGATTTCAATTTCAGCATTTACGAACGTAAATCAGTGTTGCTTCTTACTATTAAATTTATTGCATCTGATACGATCAGCTTTTCTAAAATAGGTAAATATTTGCATAGAGTATGTATGTGGACCTAGATAAAAATATTTGCATTTGTATGTAGGTTTCAAAATTTCAACAAGAATTGCAACTTTCTATTTCAGATCTTCGACTTGAGAGTCGTGTCTTAATTTTGGAATACCCTGGTAAATTCAAATCTTCTGTTAAAGAATACGCACTCGAAAATAACGAGTGATTTTCTGAAAGAACATTTCCAGAATGTATATATTTGATCGAAAGTGCTAAGTGATGACACAAGAGGTACATTTATATTAACAGAAAAACGATCTGTTTATACCACAAATATGAAACTTAGTTTCTGCTAAAGGCGGTTCCAACGAAAAACAGCTTTTTTGACGTGGAAGCGATCAAAAATAACCAGTAAAATATAATTGTTACGCAATGAATGCTCCTTAATTAAACTCTGTAAAGACTTTGTCCTAAATACATAACTAAATAAGCATATTGCTAATGCAGTACTTGCTTTTTTCGGTTTCATGAATGTTTTATTATCGCATTTTTTGATTTTGAAAATATTATCAGGGTGCTGCAAGGTGTAAGAAAACTTTTAATGTTCATAGCATTTTATCTCACTCCAATTCCGTTTTTATGAATATCTCTATAGTCCATAACTGCACAAATTTTCATTTTGCCGCAACCATACCGAAGTAAAGCAATACTTTAAAACTTACTTTCAATTTTTGTTTTCCTTTAACGTTGAAAAGATTACTAAATATGGTACAAGTACATGTTTGGTACAAACATATATGTTCTCATGAGACAAACCACTTAAATGCCACTTTAGAGGGGTAATAAGAAAGCATTTGTATGCTTGTGTGTTTTAAAATAATATGTTTTTCCCGTACTCTCCAAATATACCTCCAGAGGAATTACGCCCATGTTTAAATATTCTGAATAAATGCTTAAGTCGAAAATAGAAATGGTCATAAATAGTAAGTGATTTTCAAATAAGTATTCATAAATTTTATTATTATTTACACTCTTGAAAAAAAATCGAATTCGTGAAATATAATTCAATTTAAATCTTGTATAGCTTTTTAGTCATAACTCGGTTTAGATATTTTTTTCGGACTGCTGTAAACATTTTCATCTCAATATTTAACCTCTATGATTTTGATCCAATAGTTTCAATTGGTTTGTCATTATGCTGCGTGAAACCAAGAGTTGTTTTTACTTAACCGTGCGGCTGTTAAGCTGGATGGTTACTTAACATTTATTTTTTTTTATTCATGACAATATATCACCTCTGGAAGCAGTTACAATTATTTAACCAAAATGATGCGATTAATCAATAAATGTTGACGTTTGAACTGATTTAAAAAAAAAATTGACTAGATTCTAGATAGCTTAATGATTAGAATGAAAATGTACTTGCAAATAATTAACAAAATCGCTTCAAAACTAGATTTGTGTCCCTTTTTTCCACAGAACAAATCATATTAAGTGTATGGGTTAAGAGTAGGTTTTAATTAGCAAATAAACTCATCCTTGTATATCTACATACATGTTCCCTTCACAAGCAACTAAAGCTTTATCCATAGATTTAGGTTGGGAACGTACAGGCTGACGTTACCCTGATTTATTGTCGATATTTTTCTCGTCGGAAGCTAAACGTCTCAATCGCCTGTAAACTGCCGCTCAAGAATACACGATTTGGGGAACACTAATGTTTGCTTATTTTGTTACAATCTCAGAAACTTTTGGTCATATTTCTTAGTAATATGATCAATAATATCCTGTACGACTGAAATGTATTTTTAAATTGCAATACCATGTTCAAGTGTTAAAATTTGATCCAAATTGAACAATTCTCCATTCCATATAGAAGATTCCTTGAGCATCTAATGCTGTTTCTTAAGTTCCGCATCTATGTATTTTGGTTAGTGTTCTAGCAGTGCGTTTTGCAGAAGGTATAAATCGGAGTTCAATATTTTTATCGTTTTTAGATGGGACTACAAAAATATAAAACTCTTGATAAATAGTATGATATTAAACCTTTTATGTCAACCGGCAGCTTATCGTTTCAACGAATGGAGAAAAGTTCATCCTTCGAACATGTTTCAAAAGCGCATGCCAAGAAGAGTTTAAAATCACAGTATTCAGTAGCCCAGTGCACAGTGATAAACTGCGAGTTGTATTGTATGGTCGCAATTTATTAATTTCTTACCTCGTACTGCATTCAACAACATACAAAGAATAACAAACACTGTTAAAGACCACATTTTTATCACATCACCAGTCTACCTTAATTATTTCAAATAATTGATATTCGTCTCTTGCAGCAAGTACAACTACATGCCTCGAAGTTGGCAATTTATCTCGACCCGATTAGGACAATTTCGAGCAGTCCCAAATAAATTCAACAAGCCACTTTTCTAAAAGCGTCGCGACGATATGACCGAAGCCACGAGATAGGCGTCCGTGCGCGTCGGGATGCATACAGAAGAGAAATAATCGGAAGACCCTTTAGATCGACGGGATAAATTTGTGGTAGTATAAGAATTGCGCGCGCCCTTTGTATGTTCTTTTTTGATATACGACTTTTCCAACTTTTTTAATTTTAGAGGAAAGTGTCAAGTTCCGACTCCTAATGGTTTTCTTCACGCAAGATTTCGTAATAATATTGAACACAATTTCCAGAAGAGGAAATATATCAGCTCTAACCATTAGGTGGAAACAGTTTCGATTCGGTTTCCTAAAAGGATAATTGGGTAGTGGATCGACGAAAATATTACTTATTATTTTGGGGCCGTAAATTTCGGAAATCAATAGCTGAAATCGGTGATCATATAAGCAAAAAATAAATTGCGATCATACGAGACTTCCTTTGTAATGAAGTGTGTATTAATCAAGAGTATATCTTAATTGAACCCTTGAATATTGCATATGGCCAAGCGCTTTCGACAGCAGCAGGGCTGCTGGGGGGTAAAGTGTAAATTTAAGTGAAAAAAATTAGCATATTTTGAATTAGGTTTCTCAAGGTTTTGAATCTCTAGTTAGTCTGCATGTCGACTTCGCAAGTTTAGACGTATCTTAATAGGTTTATAACCAGAGTCCGGAATTCTAGGCATTACGCTTTTTGCAATTTTGCCAAACAGAAAATATCAGTAAGTTGCCTGTTAAACACCTTTGCACGCTTTTCTTTGTAAGGTTTGTCTATACTAAATCTAGTAAACCAAATGGCCATTGAAGAACTTAGCTTGATTTGCATCTGCAAAAGCGAATTTGTTCCAGGAATGTTGTTATTATGTCTGTTGTGTGCCATATAAATAAACTTCAGTCACTCCTCAAGAAGCACGATCCACATTTTGAATCACCCTGTTTGCTACAGGGTATTAAATATATACAAAAATCACTAAAGATAAATTGCACGTTGGGAAATGTTACTGCCCAAAATGACATCAATAAATAGAACAAAATCAAAATTTAAAATTCTACTTCAACTTCACCTACGTCCATAAAGAAAAAAATTGACCTTTTTATCAGCAAATTAATTGGTGCTTTTATTACAGGATATGAGTCCTCCGTAGGGTCATGTATCTGTTTTTGCAGGATAAGCTCAACTTTTTATTAGCGCCATAATTTCTAAGGGCAAATGTGATAAAAGTAAAACGTGACTGGTGTTCTTTATTTCATTGGATTGAAACAAATGGAGAGCCTTAAAGAATTTTGTACACCTTTCGCAGGCAATTTTTGTTCCTTAAAGTGAGCACTTTTGTGCCAGTTAACCCAAAAGTATATATGACCCACGCGTATTGAACTTTTTCGGGCATAACACCAGCTTGCAATCAATATGCAATTGCAGTTTTACATAAAATAATTGATATTTAAAATCTGTAAAGCAACAATACTTTAGCAGGCAGCTGTAATTAATCAGAAAATGATCAAATGCTTACTGTCGTGTTATTAGTAGTATTACGTGGAGAAAAATTGCTAGATATTTCCGTATTTATGTACATTCAGATGACCCATTACAGATTTTAAGTGTTAGATGAACCTGTGTATAAATACGCACAGTTTCAGTGATAATGGCATACCAATGTTTGATATTAGTGAAAAGTTTTTCTATAAGAGATTTTATATATTTTTTTGTGGTTGTTGCAATGAAAGTCATGATTAAAATTACGTGCGCTGCATACAGTATGATGTTGAGCATAATATAAATGAATATAAAAAACATTCACAAAAGAGTAGACCCGTAGGAAAATTCGCAAAAAAGATTTGACAAGAAGAAATCGCCCAAGGCCATTTTATATTACTTTTGCGAAAATTGATTGGTATGTTTAAATGGTGCATTTGAAGTACGCGGTTTAGCAAATATGCACACGATGGTTTAAAAAGGAGATTATTCGATTAGCCAATTTTCGAAAAGAGAAACAAATGTGTTGCAAACTTGTTCCCAACAATATTTAGGGCCCTATTCACGTCAGAAGGTTAAAAAATCATGTCCCAATAATTTTTAGTCCCAAACTAGTTTAAATGTGTTTTGGGTACGTATACCAAATTCCAGCGTTTATTCTACTCAGTGACGAATTGATTTTCGCTAGGAGCGTTATATTTAACAATGGAAGAATACGTTTTATGAATTCTTCAGATAGTCATGATCAAGTAATAAACATTATTTTAGTACACCATATATAAAAATATCATCATAATTATTATTTCTATATTATAAAATTATTGAATTTTGGCGGCCTGTAATGTGTACACTGAATCCTCCTGTATATCTCATATAATGAATCTGCATTATACATGTTTCAGTCACAAAAGAGAATTTTGTAGCAATGATTAGCAATCCTTTATAAATATTTCTCGCTTTGTCCCGCAGGTCTACTTGACTTTTCCGACTTAAGATTTTCTTAACTGCAAAATGCAAATGACGCTCATGTTTATTGAGCAATGAAAATGAGCAGAATATGATTTCCTGGAAAGGTTTGTATAAATTATCTTATTGCTCAAGTAGGAAGCGAGGTATCAAGTCCATGAAACATCTCCGGTATGACAGGTTTTTGTTCTTGAATTCGATTAATATTCCTTTCTTCTCTTTCATTCAGAATTGCATTCATGTTGCTTCAAATTGTAAATGAAAAGCAGACTATCTTAGGAACTTTTATTTTTCACAAATTTATAGCTGTTTTTAATACAAATTTGCACCCTTTTCGTAAAGGTTTCTCACATAATTTTGTATTTCTTGGTATTCATTCAAGGTACAATACAGAATATTGTTAACAAATGTCACAATCATCATAGCGCCAGAAAAAGTGTGCATTTTGGAGCGACAACTTAGTGAAGAATATGAATGAACTAAAAATGAGTGAAATACTGAATATAGCAGTAGCATCATGATGAAAGTGGGTCGATGAAACCGATCTTTAGGGTCAAAATATGTGCATAACACAAACAAAATCCAGCAAAACCGTAAATCATTGACCGAATATTACTATAATCATAGCATGTGTGTCTGCATCATTCACAAAGTGCCGTGTTTCAGTCTTCAAACTGTGTTTCAAACTCCAGTTTCTAACTTCTGTACCATTTTTATTATAGTATGCCTATGATTCCAATAATTTGCATTTGCTCCATAGAGCTTATGTTACATGGGACCAGACAATTATATCCTCAATTTATGAAAATGTTTTAGCTTATAATCTAGATACTCGGTTCCTAAAACATCAATTGTGAATTTTCGACATACTCCGCTAAGCCAAAGCACGTCGGTGAAGGCTAATAAATCAAACCATGCAGAATTGCGTAATTATGTCCCGATAAGCTATACAGTTTTATGGAACTTGTGTGTTCTGTCATCATTAAACCGCTAGACTTATTGATGGAAATTAAATAGTTTCCTGATAATACTCATCCGTAATGAGCAAAGTGAAAATTGGCTACGGTTTGATGTTATATGACTGGCTCAACCTGACGAACTCAGAAGGTAGAAATTGAAATAGTAGCATCACTTTCATTTTTGAGCTAAAAAATAACGAGAAATTCTGTGCCTATAGAATATTTTGCTGCGCGGAAAATACATTTTGTCAGCCGACAATTTTTTTTACAGCGAAGCTAATAATTACAAGTAATATTAAATTGACAGGCACATATTTAATTAATAATTTTTAGGTGGGTATGTATTTATTGTATGTAGCGACTGTATTTGTGAGCGGTTATGAATATTTTTGGTGGCTGATTAAAGCAGTTATTGAATTGCAAATATATTTTATAATTATTGCTATATATTTTATGAAACTATTTTTCCTTTTATCTCTTCAGAGGTTAGGAATCTCTCATAGAACCTAATGAGTCAAACATAATTCTCGAAATGCTCTATCCAAAAATGGCTGTTTAGGGCTGATCAGACATTCCGAACAGTGTCTATAATAAAATATCTTGAATTTCAACATGCTCAGAAAAATTGACATTTCGCTTCTAACTTTGATACCATGCGGATTTTTTAACCTTTATAAATGAGGAAAGATAGTCCTTAAGACGCTCTATGAAAAAGGTTCTGCTGATTATTTTGATATTTTCAACCGTTCCCGAGACATAAATTATCCTACGAAATGTGGGTTTGGTGAAAGCCACTGAGGCTTCCACTATTTAAGTGGAACATAGTTCTAGAAGCGAGATATCGAAAAGGTCATTACGAGTGTTTGATTACGAAATTTTCACCCATTTTCAAAATGTGAGGTTTTCAAACTACTTTCAGAGGAACCGGACTTCAGTTCTGGCTTGGTAAAAGACCAAGTGATTGAGAAAAATGGAGATTACAATGACTTGATTGACAAAATGGTTTGATTTTCAAAGAAAACAAATTAAAAAAAACATGTCTCCCTGTAAAGCAAAATTATTTTCTGGATTTCCTGTGTAATCGACCACTTACCAATACTTATAAAATTAAACGCTAGCTCTGCGTAAACACCGTTTTTTGCGTTCTATGGCAATTTCACGTTAGCAAAAGATGCACTTTTCAAAATTTTTCAGCTCGAATTTTCGACATACATATAGCAGCTCACATTCGTACATACAAAGTATGTTTAGAATATGAGCTGTTATTTGTATCATGAAAATTCCAGCTAAACCTTGGAACAGATGTGGCGTCAAACCACAATCCACAAAAAACATATAGATCCTACATATA
>NW_026018508.1:7656685-7667850 GCF_020466585.1 Dendroctonus ponderosae
TATAGTTGACGAAAATATAGAACACACTTGGAGTCAGGTTAAAAATGCCATTTTAAACACGCAACAATATAAACATAGTAAGTAAAAGTATTAACTCAACAGAAAGAAGAGTATCAAGGGAACATGAATGATAGAGATAACTAAAGAAATAGAACGGATGTACGAAAAAAATTACCTTATCTATCTATTTAATATGCATAAAAGAGTTTAAAAAATTACAGGAAACCGTAAATCCCGACATATACAAAATAGTAAATCAAGACAACAAGACTTTTAGGCACACGAAAACTGGAAAACTTGTGGACAAATTACATTAATGATATTTTGACGACAAAAGTCCCCTCCCTCAAATTCAACATCTAATACAAATGGGACCAAGTATAATGATTTCAAAAATAGAGAAGACTGAACGGAACAAAAAATGGTAAGACACATTTATCACCTTCCTTAAAGAAGATGGTACGATAAGGCGAAAGATAGAACAGCATGGGAACAACTGAAGGAGGCCTTTGTTCAGGAGTGAACAGATAATGGCTGACAAAGAAGGAGAATAAGACACAGGTCCAGACACTTTTTGTCCAGAATTCGGCCAATCTTTGTCCAGAATTCCCGAAACTGCGAGGATGGACAAGCGTGGCTTAAAACCATTTCCTGAGGGAGATCGAGGACAGAGAAAAATTTGCAAAAATGGCTGCTGATTTTTAATGGGCGATAGCGCTCGAAAAAGAACAATTAGCCAAGCAATTGTAGTGTTTCCAGCAGTAAAAAGTATGGAGGATTGAAATATTGAACTGTGTAGGTCACGTAGAATCTTCATTAAAGAAGCTCATTGAAGGCGGTCATATATATATCGTCGTCTGAACCGCAGCCTTGCACATCCACTGGTCTCACTCAGAACTCACTTTTGCCACACAACAGCCACTAACGCAAGCAGTGCCAAGCATCAGAAACTTTTAACTACCTTGGGACTCTGCTTAGATCACCTAAAGTAGCCTAGCCGATAATCTTTCTTCTCGCGCAAATACACAATGTACAAATAACTATTCACAAATGTTGCAAACTATCACTACACTCAGATCAAACAATCTATTTATGGAAGCAATTTTTATCAGCAATATTGCAACGTATTGCTATTACAATGTTTGTGTATGCTGGTTCTTATTAATACTTGTGTTTTTTATCAAAAATGATACAGAAAAAAATATATTGTGACGCACTTGATATGTAGTTTACAATAAACTAAAGCCCTGTTTGTATTTTTTAAGTTAAAAATGCTCAAGTTCTTGAATGCAAGTGATGTGCGAACTGCGTTTCCTATGCTTGTTCATTATCTTGACCAAGAGCCTACCTATATTTTATGTGTAGAAGAACTTACACAACAATGAATCCGACGTCTGAGCAAATTTTATGGTCAGCCAACAATTCATTAAATTTTTAATTATTTGCGAAAACTCGGTCTTCTGCGAGTCGAGATCGAATCTTTGTAGGTAATGCTAGAAGTGGTGAATATAATAATAAACATGTTCGATATAGCTACACCTGCATACAAAAATCGCGTAATGCTCTTCATTTTTCGTCGATTTATCCACTACGCTACCCATACATTTGCATACATTCTTCATTTAACACCTGAGATAAAATATCAGCCTTATAATTGGAAGCTGTAAATTTAAGTGTGCAATAAAGCATTTGCACAAGTAAACTCGCATAGTGTAAACTAGGCGAAACAAATAATATCTGTTTTTCTTCAACAAAAGAAAACATATTAGCCCTGAAATTGGGGGAATGGTTCTAGATATCGTGTAGAATATTGCAAAATTTTAAAAAATTACAACCATGAAATGAAAATCTTGATTTTCTATCTAGACCCCTCTCGTCAATCACAAAAAAATAAGCTAGCCATTAAATTTCTACCCCTGTTATGATACCTCCACTGCCCTTTCATGGGCTCGCTACAATTCTCAGACATTTCCTATTTTGAGTGCGATAATTAATTCTCGTAGAACCCTTATCATCTTATTTAAATTTATTGCTAATGTATACTAAAATATGAAGCGCAAATATAGCTAGCGGACGAACCGATGATTGATGGATGCCTCAGTGCAGAATGGAGGTAGATGACGCAATGAATAGACGAGTTGGCTCATAAATAATTAATAAACTGTAAAACATACTAGAACTGGAACATAAGTTTTGGAGTGAGCGATCGCCATTTAGCGGTTTTATGCAGTTGGTTTCAATCTGTTACCATTGGAATGCAAAATCTATTGAAGTATACACATCTGGTATCAATTAATCATACGAGAAAGTCTTCGAAATCATTCGGTACAAACATGTATGGACTTATTTCTATACAAAGTTAAATTATTATGGTTATGCTCTGTGTTTAAATGCTCTATAGCTCAAATACTAAACTCAGTGTTAACTAAGGAAACTTTCATCTTCTTCTTCTTCGAAAAAGCATCGAGAAAGGAGTCTTAAATATGTATTGGAATCAACGTGCACAAATAATAGTGAACAAGAAACAAATCCCAGAATTTGAAATCAGGGGAGAAGTGTGGCTGCTCTTGGACTTATGCAGTGAATCAACTTTTGAAGATGCACTACTATCGGAAAATGAGGGAATAATAATAAAGCAAAAACTTGGAATACATAAAATAAAGACTAAACAACAGAAATAAGAGCCAGAGTTGAAACAGCAAGAAATGCGTTTGTGAAACTTAAAGTAATGCTCTGGTTTCGAGACCTGTCAATAGAACTGAGAGTGAGAAAATTAAAGTGCTACATGCATGTGTCTGCAGTACTATATTTTGGACCAGAAGGCTGAAAACTTAAACAGGAGCACATAAACAAACTGCAGTCGTTTGAAATGTGCTATTAAAGAAGAATGCTTAGGATCTCATGGACAGAACCAAAAACGTCAAATACGTCGAGCAAAGAATAAAAAATGTGAAGTAATTCACACCACAAAGGCACGACAATTAGAATATCTGGGGCACATAATCAGCGGATATAATTATGCAAGAAAATGTAAAAGGAAGAAGGAGCATTGGCAGAAGGAGAATTTCTTGATTGAAAAATGGGAGTGATTGATTTAATAGGAGCTTCAGAATAGCGGCAAATAAAGTCGAAGAACGAAGAAAAACGATGCCGCTCGCTTCTAAATGGCTGTAAGATATCTCTATTTAAACGAACAAGAACTAGATAAATAGCTTTCTTTCTTGAATAAGAAATATTTTAAAAACAAATCAATTTTCGACCTGAAGATACACTCCTGGACAAGAAATAACGAAAAATATAATTCAATTTAAATCTAGGTATCTTTTAAACATATAAATCGATTTGGATGTTATTTCTAAGCTGTTGTAGGCATTTTCATCTCAATAAATTTCTGATATGAATTTCGTCAGAAGTTTTAATTGGTTTATCCTAATACAGAGTGAAACCAATAGTTATTTTTAACCCTAATTTGTGAACATCCTGTGGAAGAAATAATCGAAAAAAATGTGAATCAAACATAAAGGTCAACAATCACATTGTGCTTTTGCTTCCTTCAACAGGGTGTTCACAAATTTAGGTAAAAAAGTACTTAAAGTTTATGAGGAAAACGTCATTTGGTCATGCAACTCATAAACATATTTACCAAATTTATGTTTCGTGTTTTTGCAAATATTTCAGTTTCTGTTCAAAAAAATGTTTCTATAGACATGGAAAAGCTTTTGAATAACACTAAATCCACGTCAATTTTTTTTCAGTTTTCAATTTTCAATTACACCGTAGGTTGTTTGTTGTTGTTCGATAAACATTTCTTTCAACTAAACATTTTTACACTTACAGCAATTTTAAAATGCAACGTCTTCAGTCAGCTTCAAATCAGCGTTTATTGTCAACAATAATATCACGACCTTCCGCTATTAAACATATCACGAGACCATTTTTCAAATTGAGTAACCTTTGGACTTCGGTAGATTTTTGCATTTTCAATTTGAAAAAATATCTAACTGTGATTTATTTGAGAACGGCTTATTAGAGTGTTGATTCTCAATTAAATATAAGTTAAACTAAGAATACATTTAAATAATTCCTTCAAGCAACGAAGCACAGGAAAATGTTTTCGAATAATTCCTAAATTTGAAACAAATCGAATTTATTTGGTCATTCCAATAGATAACAATCAAACTATTATGTTGCATTTCAATTCTTTCCGTAGAGAATTGGTTTTACAATTTGTAATCCCTTTGAAATGTATGGAGACAAATTAAAAATAGTCCTTAATCAAAAAAATTACGAATTGTTCGCCTTGAAATAGAGAAACATTATTGAGAAGTTGATTTTTATGTAGGGATAAGTCAATACTTTACCGTGCATAAAAAATAATTCCAGGCACGTTCGGCGCCCTTTCATCGGTTAGTAACATATTATGCTTCAGGCCCTAGAAGTTCCACATCAAGGCGTAAAATACACAAGAAAAGATTTTATAGAACTCGAAAAAGCATTTTCAGTAGAGTGTTTCGAATTACTAAGCATTTGGCATTGATAACATGGAACGAATTTTACCGTGAGGTTAAAAAACTCATAAATTCTGAGATTTTGGCGCCTATTCATTACGTCGACATACCCAGAAAATTCAAGACTATCTTAACAGTATATCGAAAATTGGATGAACAAAGCATACATGTGCAATATGCAATTATATCCTTAATGAAAAATAAATGTTCAGGAATAAGCACATTTTTACATTAAAGGAACAAGAAATAGTGCTGTTTCTATTGTTTGGAATGAAACGGTAATTACAGCGTACGTTGAGTTCACCAGACATTGAAATTTGCTCAAAATTGTGCTTCAAAATGCGTTCATTTCAATAAACAATAATTTGTCCCTGTGCGAACTCAAAAAGTAGATATTTCTTTACCTGGATAATAAAAGTATAAGAATCGCTAAAAAAGTTTTGGGATCTTACGTCCACCTGCTGCCTGAGATTAGGACAGAATTAATTATTTACATAAAGTGCCCCTGGAAACAATCTATTTATTTTAAAGACCGTCTCGGGAGTATCTATAAAATATGACTATAATGGTAAAACAGATCCAAACTTTTAAGTCCCAGACTTTAGTTTTCGTACACACTCGACCACATCCCTGACATTAATCATAACGTAAGCACTCGGTGACATCGGCAGATTTTCCTGATATAAACCCAACACTACCATAAATAAGCAACAAAAAAACGAAGCTCAAAAACCAGCTCTCGAACGTTTAACTTTAGAAAACTTTATACAGATTCGGCATTTACGAAAATATCCGATCCAGTTTTTAGAGATTTACTGACTGAGCTTGTAATTTCGTTGCAGGAATAGTTAGAACAGGTTTTTATCATTGCACTTTTATGATTAATGTTTCTGTGTATGTTTGTACATTGCTTCCCAAATAAAGAGTGTATTTGCAGCCGTATAAAATACGGGCCAGCACTTTTTCCTTACAAACTATTGCAATATAGTCGACTTTAAAAACTGAAAACAAAATTACAGTTTTGCTCCAAATTATAACTTTGGCTATCCTCATTAGCAACATAATTTAATTTTGTTTATTTCTGTATAACCCTCTCCAAGTTTGGGGTTGAAGTTGAAAAATTGTCTATTTATTCTGAAACATTCTTTATTTTCTGTTGGTTTTCACTGCTTGCTTATGGTGTATTCATTCGAACGTGTCTTTTTGTATTATAAAAACTTAACTCTTGCTCTCCAAAGAAGCACATTTACCACGTCACCAGCTGTATCGAGTCAAACTGTAGTAAAAACTATAAAATCCGCTCAAATAAATGATTTCATTCATAACTAATTTTGAAAGTTGATAGCTAAAAGTTTTGTACCAGGAAATGTATTAGTAGTCTACCAAGCTCTAAACCGTAAGCAGCGGTTACTACCTTGTTTCTATATGAATAGATCTTGCCAAAGAGTAGCACTTTCCTCATTAATGTTTCACGGAACAAGAATATTTTTCTTTAACTACAAACTATTGTTTTTAGTTATTTTTAATCTCGTGTACGGCACATTCGGACTTATCTCAATGCTTAATGTGCCACTATTTTTCCCAAAAGTCCCAAAAATGTGAACTCCCGTACACTGCTCTTGCAATAGATGAGAAAGCTTTACCAAAGTTGATAAGATCGACTAAACTATTTCAAAATTTGAATTTGTCCAATAAATTGAGATTTTATTCTTCTATTTATTGTATTATTATATTATTATAAATTTCATGCATGCTTAGAAAAGCTGGTCCACAATGAAAGTAGGCGAAGGCAACTGATGACAACGTACAGGGGAAATATTCACAAAATATGCATATGTTCCATAACATGCTCAGCGAGCTGGTCCCCCTGAGATAATTTTTTGTTTCTTTCTATATAAAGTGAGTTGATACGGTAACAGTCAGCAATAACTCTTGCGGCCCACATATTTTAATAACTTGAAACATTTCATTTCTGGAAGTACTTATTTAATTTTTGCCACATAGTAAGCAGTTGGGTTTTTAGAGGTGTGCGTGTCTTACTAATAGTGAGCCCCTAAAACCGGGTTGCTTTCTCGAATTTTTCGTTGGTATTAAGCACCTTATTCCAATACAGTTTGTTTTAAGCTATGAAAATTTTCTATTTGACAAATTTTAGTTTTTCTTTTAATTATTAAATTCAAAAGTTGCAGGCAGATATTTGTTGAGGCACATGTTGATTTCTGATATCTGTTCTCAACGATATATGTTTTCATAATGCTGTGAGATCAAGTTCATCATCCTTGGGAACACATAAATGACTATTTTGGGACAAGAAATGTTAAAGTTGCCCTAATTCATCAGCTAATTTAAGGCAAGTCGCAGTCCAGGTTCTGTGATAGTCTATCGAAATAGGCTCTAGAGCTCAAGTAATAATTATTAAAGCTACCGAGTGAGAATATTTCTAACGCATTAAAACTTTAATTTTAATCTATCGTTTAGTTATAAATCTCAAATTACAAACTACACTTGACGACTGACATTTGGTTTACTATCGTTGCTTACATTTGGTATTGGGATTTGTTTTGAACAAAGTATATTATTTTTGTAAGCTTTGCGACAAATGGAAATTATTGAACGCATTGCAAAGTGTAACTCCCCACTATAGCAGTGAATAAGAATAATGTTTAATGTTATATCCTTAAAAATAAACGCTAAAATATCAGAAGTCAGGAAGGTTTTACCTTAGTATCATTTCGTGGATAACAACACAAGTGTTCGCATTATGAACAATAGTCCTAACCAAGGATTTTTTTTCATATTCGCCACAATCTCATCATAAACTAGACACTTTCAGTTTTCGCCTGTTTACCAAATGTTACTTGTTATCTTGTTATTTGTTTACGTCTTGCAGCGCCCCGATCGGAAATTGATCTCACGAGTTGAAGGGTCTATAATTCACATCTCTAATTCTGTATTTTATGAAGGTTCTTTTGTGTTTGAGAAAGAATATCCAAACACGTGATATTGGGAGACACACCTTGGTAGCTTTAAACTTCCCAGTACTTCTGTGTCCAGACGGTTTTCGCCTTTCTTCTGCTATTTTTCGATCATACGAACAATCAACGACATTACATTCGATATCCATGAAATCAGATGGTTGCCTCGCATTTATTAGATATGCTTTACCCCAAAACATGCAGTTTGCATGATGTGTTTTTTGCGTCCGGAGAATGCATTATAACTGCAAGCTCCGCGATAAATCCTGCTATTTGTCTATTTGTAAGACATCAGCACCTATCGAAACTGTATCCAATTGAAAACGTTCCTGCATAATCTGTACCGCGTCCTACATTTTCTTAAATTTGGAATATGAAGCAAATCTCCATATTTTTATATTTCTTCATCTTTCATATGTTTTCCGACGAATGATAATCAATTATATTTATTAAAGCCTCTCAAAAAAACTTCATCATTGGAATAAAACCAGTTTTCTGCTAATAACGTATCGTGACCAAAAAAATTAACTCGCCGATTAGTTATTTGGTAAATCCCGAGTTCTCCAGACAAAAAACTGCTGAGTCATTTCATATAATTATACATCTATTAATGCAGGTAATACCGAGGTTTTCCAAGAAATGTATTCCAAGAACATATATGAGATAAAACATTGGTCATTAACATGGCAAAGGAAAAAGAAGCGTAAAGATAAAAACCACCCGAAGCACGACAGCACCATTTACACAATAGGGAACAGCACTTTCTACATTCGAGTGAAAGTAAGTTTAATTTCTTTATGAATGTGCAAATATTTTTATCCGTTAACTCACATTACAACTTATCCAAATGATTCGGTTAATGTTCGCAATTTTCAACATCTTCCCCAGAGGCAATGAAGTCTGGCGACAATTGAAAGTGGATAGGTCTCACTCTCTCCCTAAAGAAGCTTGCCCTTGTTGAAGAAGTTATAAATTAAAATAAAACAAGGTAAACTTTTTTCTTTGCCAGCTCCACTAGACCACAAATTTCGCGAAAACTCCACTAAATGCTTGATGACCTATGCTGGATCATTTTAACATATTGCAGACGGTAAATTGTTAGTGTCTAAATACTGAAAACTTGCATAAAAGTGAAAAAAATTATTTTTGCATTTCTATAAATACGTGCATATAGTAACGAGAAAGAGATAAATTTTTCAACACAAATGTTTCCGATCCTTTCTGATCTAAAAAAATAAATGCACTGAAGAGGATGAAATTAGTTGCAACTGAATATCTGAACTTATTGCAGCATGTACTCATAAGCAACTCCGAATCAGAAGACAGTAGAAATTCCTATTACTGACATATTTTTGTATGGAGTTTATATACTTTTGCCCGAAAAATTTTCTTAAACATGAACCCGTATTATCATATTCAGATATTAATGCATTATACACATTTTCCTGGAAACGTGCAATTACCCCACAATTTAGATACACTCTGACATTCAGTATGATTTTCTTGAAACTCGATTCAAAAAAATCTTTTAAACACTGCGTTTTTCTTAACTGAAATTCCTTTCAATAATCTGGTCCCTTTTGCAATTTTACTTTATTTGTAACTGTTACTTTGGTTGATTGGCGCACAAAAGAGTAGGTACCAACTTTAGCCAAAGTTAATGATTTCGTTTTTTCGTGATTCGATTTTCAGTAAATTTTGTCACTATTTCACCTGTACTTCCTAAGCAATAAGCCGTGATATCAACACTGTTCGCTTAAGAAAATGTGCAAAATTGTTAATTTTAAGTGCATTAGGTTTGGAATTAAATTAACTGACCTGGAGAAAAAACGTTATTATTGTTCTTCACAAGGTGCATAGATTTAAACGACCTGGTGCTATAAAACGTTCAAATAAATTAGAGCGGCTTAAACATCGCCCAGTTTAAAAGAAACCCACGAATTTCCCAGGCAATTAAACGGGCGTTAATTTAATTCGCTTTAAATTTAACGCCGGATGGAAAATATAAGGGTTAAAGGAAAAGGTAAGACCAATTTAGTAGGAGTGATTCGCTTTGTATTTCGAATATTTTATTTAAAATTTTTTTGTTACAAATTCTATTCGTTTAATTGTACATCGTCTAGCCAAATATTTATCTTTGCCAAAAAATAGTTTTATATTAAATTAAGCTTCAATTTTTATATTTTCTGGTGTTTGTTCAGGTGTTTGGGATTTATTAGCGGCGAGACGTTTTCAACATATTTTTTTATTGTTACAACGCCAACGGCTTGTGTTCCAGACTAATATTCAGTTACAATGTATAGGCACATAACAAACTTATAGAATTATATTTTATTTTTCCGTTATGGGTTTTTATGATTGCATTAAGCTTAAAAGTTTTCGTTACTGAACAGATATGTATTTTTCTTAAAACAATTGCCCTGTTTTGTGTAATTTGACCATTAATAACTTCAGGGTAAAAGCTAGGAGTTAAAAACGCCAAGTTTCAATAAGAGAGTTCATAAAAGTTTTAAGAACTTCTCAGCGAATTAAAACCAAAGCCAAAACGTCACGCTTCAAAACACCACTCGCGAACTTAGTGAATTAGTTTCTTTAGGCGGATAAAAGACTTTCTAACAAAGACTTAGTTTAACCAGAAGGAGTGCTTTAACTACAGAAAGCTTAAATAAACATTCTGGCGCACTTCAAGGCAGCTTGCGGTACGCATGAAGAAACTATTAAATTTGGGTACAATACAAAATTTATTGTGCTGTAAATAAACATGGTGGTTTACTGTGATAATTTCTAGTTCAGCATCACAATGGTGATAATAATCTGTGATAATATCACACCTCAATAGCAGGTAGTGCAAAAGTTTTGAATGCCACCCCTTTTACAGGGTGAAATCCACCAATAAAATAAACTATTGCCGTTTTCAATGATTATCCACATGGTTATTATAACGTTAAGTTTTCCAGCAAATTCAGAGGCGAAATAAGGGTATTTTTAAGAGGGTGTAAAATAGTGGAAGGTGTCTGCTGAAGCTGTGTTAGTTAGTAGCGATCTTGAAAAAACGTAATATCAAAGACAAACATTCTAAGTCTACAAGAAGAAGTTGATGTGTACACACTGGATGAAATTCAATCCAACAATTCCAAACAACAAAATCCAAATTTTTGTAAATAGGTGTGTATGTAWRTATAAAAAMWTGTTKGCCTTTKAATWCTACWKTYTATWTRAAAACTTGTTTGSKTGAATTCTAAGCCTATTTGATTTGGGTGAAAAGTTTAAAAGTGTTTTAYTAAACACGCCCCTGAYGTAACAATTAAAATAATCGACAGAACAAACAACCCTCGAATGWCAATTAACAAAGACGAAAGMATAACAATCAAAACGGTTACACCAATGTATAAAGTAATTTTTCTACCTCTRCTGAATTCTGGACAAMYAGTAATATGCAGTGCCTGACTGCATCCAATAAAACCAAAAAACAAATTCAAACTAATGTGCAAAATACTTTTGGTGTTAGTAATCTWGTTTGTTAMTAGCAATTCCATCAGAATCTGGACTTTTATTTTATTTATATATTGCTTTAAGGTACAAAACTTTGACTGATTAATTATGGACACTTGAAAAGCGTTAACTCACTGAAAAAATAGGATTTTTTACAAACTTCTTTTTGGGTATTTCGCCTCAAAAATTT